>NC_057813.1:486371906-486455423 GCF_018294505.1 Triticum aestivum
GCCTGCCGCCGCGCCGTCACACCCTCGGCCAGCGCCACGCCGTCGCCCGCTGACCCCGGCCCGCGTCGGCCCTAGCGAGTAGGGGAAGAAGGCCCCGCCGTCGCCGAGGATGACCGGACTTCGCCCGTCAGCGCGAGCCGGCGGTGGCGATGGAGGAGTCGAGGAGGAGGGGGGCCTGCGACCGGCGGCTAGGCTTTCCCCTCCGCGTCGCTCGCGGGAGCGACCGGGAGGGGAGGGGAGGGGGGTCGTCCACTAAATCTCAAAAGGCTCTCTCCTCTCGCGCGACCGCGTCGTCCCCGCGGGCGACCGGCCGCGCTCTGACGCCCCCTCCTCTAGAGCCCCCCTTCCCTCCCTCCCCGCCGCCGTCGCCGGCACCCGCGGCCGGGCCTGGCCCCTGGGTCGCTGGCGGCGGCGGCCTCCAGCCCTTCCCCTATCGGTGCTCCCCGGTGCGGGGCGATGTGCGCCGGGAGGTGCTCTTCGGCGGCGGCGGTCCGACGTGGCGGCGGAGATCCCGATGCGGCGTGGGTGGATGACTGGGCGACGGCGTCGCCGTTGGCGGCGGGGTGGCGCGGCGGCGTGGCTTGAACCAGCCCGCTCGGCCCAGATCTGGGCCCTTTGGGCCCCATCTGGGTTTGGGCGGGCCGGCGGCGTGGCCTCCAGGAGGCGGGAGAGCGGCGTTGGCGGCTGGGAGCGCGGGCGGTCGCCCGCGGGGACGACGCGGTCGCTCAGGCATAGTTCACCATCTTTCTGGTCCCGACAGGCGTGCTCCAACTCGAACCCTTCAAAGAAGATCTGGGTCGGCCAGCGGTGCGGCCCGTGAGGGCCTCCCGCTCGTCAGCTTCCTTGCGCATCCCAGGTTTTAGAACCCGTCGACTCGCACGCAAGTCAGACTCCTTGGTCCGTGTTTCAAAATGGGTCGGATGGGGAGCCCGCAGGCCGTTGCAGCGCAGTGCCCCGAGGGACACGCCTTTCGGCACGCGGTACCGGCCGTGCCGACGACGGCCACCGGGGCACCTACGCTGAACCTGCTCACTGGGACCAAGATATTTGACACCTCTGCTTTGACTTGTACTGCATAGAAACAAACTAGCCTCCTCTGCATACACTGCACTGACTGCCGATGGCAGAACGTGAGTGGAGTAGAGTCGTCGTATGGTTTGAACACATGCCTTAATTTCATACGGAATTGTCCGGGAAGGTTAGGCACCTGGATCTGGACGGACGCCACGGCGGGGGAGGGCATCACACTGCAGGTTATATATAGCATTTGAGGGAGGCAGTGAGCCATCACAGATCAGCTTTTCGCTGAGAAATTCCCCGACCAACTCGTCATCTTGCCTGGCTAGAGAGAGGATGGCGCTTGCTCCCCGGTCGTCTCTTCGCTCGCTGGTGCTGCTCATGTCGCACGGGAAGCCCCAGCTGAGCGCTTTTTTCTCCTCCGCCGCCACCACCGCCGCGCCCAAGGCCGCGAAGCCTCCAGCAGCTCCAGCCGGTGATAGTCCGGCCACCGACCCTCCAGCCGCTGCAGGTACAGATAAATGCCTTCATGCATATGCTCCCTGCTGTTGTTTGTGCTGTTGATCTCTGCTGATAGGTAATAATACTACATGATCCTGCAGCTTCGTCGTCTGGATCTGGCTCGACTCACAGCGCCCCTCTGGAATGCCCAAGCAGAAGATTTAGACATGTTGAACTTGAACCTGAACCTGAGGGCTCATATCACACACTTGGACATGAAACTGACAAGATTCCGCCTGGCGCCACCAAGGATCCGGAGGGCCCAATATCCGAGGGCTCATGCGGCACGCCTCAACCTGTATCGGACGATCCACAGCCTGGACCTCGCAAAGACCCGAGGCACAGAGTTCCTGAAGACCCGTAGGGCCTGTGCGATGCCGGAGAAGTTGAGATTTTTCTTGTGCTCATCACATCCAGATATAGCAATAGAATTATCCGTTAATTGTAATTGGCTCCTACACATCATGTATTCCCAAATTGTTAGCACCCGATCCCTTATGCATCTTATTTATTGATATTGATACTTTAGCTCAATCTCCCGATGCTCATTTCTTTCGCGGAAAGGCCAAACGCTATATGTTTAAATCGACCAACTCTTACAAGGTCATCCTTACATAGACTGGAAATTATGCACCAGTCTTTGGGTAAATCGACGATATCTTCCTCCTGGACTCGTCAACGGCGCGGCGTGAGCAAAGTTCGATGCCGTCTTTGGAACTCTGAAATACCATCAGAGCCATGGAAACATTGTTGACGCAGCGATCGGAAAATTATGTCGAAAACTAATCACAATATCTATCTTCCAAAAATCGCTAAAAAAGACAGTTGGCGGGTCTCTTTGTATGTCGTGTCCAGGAAGAGGAGCACTTGATGATTTATTCATTCTCTGGAACTAGAAGTAGAAATTGTTGTGGATATGTATCATGTAAAAACATCTTTTGAGGAATGGGTCAGATCCGACCATTTCTCAGAAGGGAGAATATCACATAAAAACCAACATTCAATTAAAACTTCGTGGAAATCACGTTTGTAAGTTTTAAAAGAATCTCAAAAAAATATGGGATGTTAAGAAGATGATGTTCTATTGCCATGCAAAATTCCAAGTTGAAACACATTACATAATGTGAGTTATGAGAAAACCAAATTCGACAATACAGAGTGAATGTTATTGTTCTGTATTGTTATTGTTCGACACTACTCAATGTTGATTTTGTTATTTTCATAGATCACATCCCGTAACATATATGCACTTGAAATTTCGCATGGAAACAGAACATCGCCCTCTTAACATTCTGTGTTTTTCTTTTCATTTTTTAAACTTCAAAACACCATTTTGACATGTATTTCACTAATTGTTGGTTTTCGTGTGATATTCTCCTTTTTTTAGGAAAACTAGCTAGGACCCTGATACTTCCACTTGGATCTGGAAGCTTCATGTTGATGTCACAATTTTGATATTCATATTGGTGACTTGAAGGAGATTTCTTGATAATTCTTTAGTGCTCATTTTCACGCAACTCTCCATTGTCTTGCTTACCAAATTCATCACTTCAGAAGAGCAGAGACCAGGCAACCCCTACCCTCCTCTATGCTGCGGATGTGACCACCACCGCCTAGGTAGACCATGAGTAGGGGAAACCTTATTCTTGATCCATACGCTGCCGCCATTGCACTGCAGCACCACTGCTGGGGAACGAAACTATTATCCTAAGAGACCTAATCACAACGCTGCAACGCAGATCAGGGCTCCCCACCCCTCCTGCCATTGGAGTGGCATGCAAAGGAGCACAGGACTCAAGGCCTCGTCGGGAGAGGGGGATGGCAGCTAGGTGATGCGCTTTGAGATCCGACTTTTGGAACTATGGAGACTCCCACAACTAAAGTTATGCCTTCAATAATTAAAGGTGCTTTTTATGTTCTAATCCTAACACCTTCTATTGATTGTTGCTAAAAAGCGAGGGCTTGGACACTCTGATTCTTAACAAGCTTCATGAACACATTAAGGTCAGTAAATCCAATATGGCTTATATCTAACTTATGTATAACATGTTGCCATTATTCGCCGTGCTATTTAGGTATGTGTTGTTAAAGCTCATGTGTGTTTTGAGAGAATAGGAAAACAATTATACATGACGCTATCCTTATTACGGGAGAAGTAAGTTTGTGAGTTACGACATATTTTCATGTTTTTTGTTAGATTTAGATATGGTGTTCAAATTAACATATCTCATTATTCATGTATAAGTGAAGAGTTTGGGATAACTTTGAGAGCTTTGACCCTCAGATGTTGGATACATACAAAATTTATGATCACTACAAGCATGAGTGACTTACTTATCTTTATCTTTGGAGGTTGTTAAATAAAATGTGATGTTTTGTCCTCGCAAAGCTCTACTTCCTCTGTAAACAAATACAAAAGACGTTGTAGGTCACTCAAGCCTTCTTTTGAAGGTCATAGAGGGAGTAGCATATTGCATTATAATTCCGTTTCTTCCGTTGCAACACACGGGCATGTTTGCAGTAGTTAAATAAAATAAGGTTCATGATTTTGAGTGTTTCTCCCTCATGACCCGCCTTCCTTACGACATTGCGCATCCGATTTGTGTACGACGGTGCCGATCACATCGTCCACGCCAGAGCTGGTCAAACGGGCCAACCCGGCACGACCCAACTATTATCGTGCCCTGGTGGGCTGTGCCGTGCCAGGCACATTTAGGCGGGCCAGGCTGTGCCGTGCCGGGCTGGCCCGTTTGGTCGTGTTGTGTCGGCCCACGTGTCGGGCCTGCCAGGGCACGATTAATAGTTGGGACGTGTCGTGCCGGCCCACATGCTGCATGCAGCAACCCTAGCATGGCATGGGAGGTAAGTGGGCCGGCCCGTGGAACGCTTAGGCACGCTGGCCCGTGTTGGCTTGATTTTTTTCCCGTGAAACACCTTCGAAAAACAGGATGGAAAAGCCAAAAAGATATTGAAAATTTAGAAATATTCGGTGAAGTATTATGTGGGATAAATCTAGAGTTTTATTAGCGCCTACACCATTAAACCTTCTGTCCCAAAGAAGTAAAAGAATACAAGACATGCTCTAGAATTACAAAAAAATTAAAAAAATACAAAAACTACACTATAACAGTACAACTACTCAGATCCAAGCACTACAAAAATACACAAGCGCTACAAAAATATTGAACATATTAGATTATCAGTTACTTCTATAGGACTCGTGTAAAAAAGGGTATTTATATTTTTTTGAAGGGTAAAAAAAGGGTATTTATATAGGACATATATATATATATATTAATATATTAAAAAAACAGGCTGTGCCGTGCCGGCCCGCGTGCCCAGCCTTCAGCCCAGGCATGGCCCATGGCGTGCTGCGTGCTGGGCCTGGCCCGTTTAAACCAAGCAGTGCCGTGGCTGGGCCGTGTCTTGCCTGCGTGCTACCGCGCCGGCCCAGTTAGCACGGCCCGTTTGGCCAGCTTTGGTCCACGCAAAGCACCGGAGAGCAGCACATCTATGAATTTCCCTAAAAAAAAAAGCACATCGATGAATTGGCCATCGTACAACTATCGTAGTTTCGCCCGTGAAACAACAGGACGAGCCCCGGTGCTGGCACGACCACGCTAGCTGCAGGCGGCCCGAGCTTCGACGACGGCGGAGCCTGCAGGCTTGCGAGGACAGGGCCAATGTGTGGCGGGGCCCAAGCAGCGGCAGCACCAGCGGGCCCCGTCGGCAGTCGGCGCGAAGCAGCGCCGCCGCTAGGTTCTCCGGCGAACAGGTACAAGCGCCATGTCTGTCTGCTTGATCTGTGGCGATCTTCCGCGGGGATTGGGCGAAATCTATCTGTAGGACATAGGCCTGAGGTGTAGAGACCCCCGACTCAGTTCGAGTTAATCTGTAGGGGATTTTTTTGGTGTTGAATTTATGTGCAGATATTTTTTTTTGGAAGATCCAGCAAATTGCTGGCTTGATTGATGATTAGCAGGAAGCAACGGAAGATAAAATGGTGGGGATCCTAAGATCAAGGATAAAAAGGAAACGAACTGAAAATAAAGAAAACTACAGCCCTATTGGCTGCCAGAGAATTAACAGTCTCTCATGGAGGTTCCCCAAAGGGGGTCTCAATGCATTTTGCTCCGGCTAGGCGCCATAGCTGGATTGCTCGTCTGATTGCGGCGACAACCTCGTGTGCGGAGGCGATCTTGCCCCTGAAAGCGCACTTGTTCCTTTCCTGCCAAATCTCCCATAGGACCAGCATTTGCATTCATGTGCAGATTCGAGCTTTGATTCTCATTCGGATCCAAAATCACCTTCTAAAAACATCTAAATCAATCTGATTGGACATTTGAGCCTTAATAATCCCTTGGATGGTGCTTACAGAGTTACTACTCAACAAAACTAAAAGAAAAAAAATTACACGAAATGCTATTGCAGCAAGAGAATATTACTGTTTGGAAATGCCAGTAACTGAATCCTAAAAGGAAAACACCATTACGTAGTTACATCACTTTTCTTCTTTAGTTGCGCTTCTGTTGCAAGTTGCCATCTTCCAAATCTTTGCTTCATCTGGCACGCATGTGTGAGGCCGCGTGCTTGATTCTAAGGATCTCAGTAGAAACTTGTCCCATATCTGGCCGGTCTTTTGGTGATGTCGTGGAGCAAGAGAGGCCGATTGCAATCAGTGGGATAACACAATTCTTCATCAGGTCAGCTGCATTCCTGTCATCTTGTAGCATTGTGGGATCAACAACCTCATGAATATTCTTTGTAAATGCTCTATCAACAAATTCATGAAGGCTTATACCATCACTGAATTTTTCCCCAGTTGGACTGCACCCTGTTATCAGTTGTAACAGAAGCACCCCAAAACTGTAGACATCACCCTTGGTTGATATTTGTCCGCTCATGCCGTACTCTGCATGGACATTCACAAACACAATAAAATTAGAGAATAATCATTATTTGTACAACTCTATAAACAGAATTAATATCATGTGAGAATAAGCTTATCTCACCTGGTGGGATGTATCCTATGGATCCTTTCAGGCGGCCTGAACTTGCTGAAATATCTTGATGTGCATTTGATGTACTGAACTCAAATCTTGCTAGGCCAAAGTCGATGACGTATGCAGCCATATCAAGACCCAAAAGAATATTGCTTGGCTTTACGTCGCAATGTATAATTGGCGATGCACACTGGTTGTGAAGATAATCCAAAGCAAATGCTACATCCAGGGCTACATTAATCCTTTGGCTCAATGACAGAGCATTTCTTTCACCATGTTCATGATCTTCCGGGTGTAGCCATAATCCTAGGTTCCCATTAGGCATGTACGGGAACACTAGGGCCTTGAAATCTGCCCCAGTATAATCCACTGAAGAGCATGAGGTAATGACTTTTACAAGATTCCGATGGCGCACACTACGGAGAGCTTCACACTCTGCTATGAAGCTCCTCTGTGCTCCGTAAATGTCAAGGTCAAAAATCTTGATGGCAACTTGATCTTCTTGAAACTGCAGACTGCCCTTATAAACCTTTCCAAATGATCCTGCACCAATTAAGTTTGCAGAAGAGAATCTATCTGTTGCCCTTACAACATCTTCATATGATATCTTCTTTATGTGCTCATTGATATGTTGCAAATGGGGATTGACTTGCATTCTCTTCTTCCGATATATTATCACAATGCATGACAAAATAATTATAGTGACAACAACAATTGGCAACACAATCTCTAGGACTAGAACCAATGACTTGTGTTTTGTTTTCTTGTCAACCAATGCAGAACAAAGGGACATACCTCCTGTTGGAATCCTTGTACACAGATGATAATTTCTTTCAGTTGATACTGCACCAACAATATCAAAAACACCACCTCTCGGAATTGCTCCATGAAAATGGTTGAAGGATAAATTGAGGTATTGGAGGTATTTCAAGAATTTGAGGGGATCTGGTATCTCTCCTGACAAATTGTTCTGAGAAATATCCATATTCTTTATGTTGGATAGTCTTTGAAAAGACTCTGGAATGCTTCCTATAAAGAAGTTGCTTTGCATCTCAAGATACTCCAGATCCACACACTGGCCGAGAGTTGATGGTATGTTGCCAGACAACCTGTTATTTGACATGTTCATTTTCTTCAGATGAATGAGATTGCCAACTTCAGGCATTTCTCCAGACAAGTAATTGTGTGAAAAGTCCAACTCTACAGAAAGGGTAGAGATTTTGAAGATTTTACTTGGTATAAGCCCATCTAGTGAGTTATGAGCAAGGTTGAGTATATTGAGTTGAGTACAACGTGCTATACTTGCAGGTATTCTTCCACTAAGGTTGTTCCAATCCAATTTCAGCATACTCAGCCGGACAAGATCACCAATAGTATCTGGAATCGGGCCTGAAAGCTGATTTTTTGCAAAGGATAGATAGACCAATCTCTGCAGTTTCCCAACTGTTGGTGGTATATATCCAGTGAGAAGATTGTTACCCATGTACAAATTATTTAGGCTCTTAAGGTTGCCAATCTCTGGTGGTATATGCCCATAAATTTTGTTGCTACTTAGCCACAATGACTCGAGACTATTGGAAAGATTGCCAATACAACTTGGTAACTTCCCTTGGAGATTGTTTCCATCCAGCCCCAGCATACTCAATCCGGAGCAATGTGATAGTGAAGAGACAAAGCTCCAATCACCTGCCTCTAGTTTGTTGTGTCCCAAATCAAGTTTCTGTAAATTTTGCAGTGAACCGAAAAATGGTATGAATCCAGTAAACCTATTATTATCCAGGTGAAGCGTGCGTAGGCTGTAAGCTTTGAGAAGAGAGGCTGGGATTGGGCCATCAAAACTGTTTTGTGATAGAATTAATCTCTGAATATTTGGAAGTGTGTAGCCGATGTCGAAGGGTAATTTTCCAATGAGTGAGTTTTTTGCTATGGCAAGAATTGTGAGGGATGACATGTTGAATAAAGATGATGGAACTGGCCCAGATAAGTTGTTTATGTTCAAGTTCAATGTATCTAGTGTTGGAATATAACCTAAGCTCTCTGGGATGCTCCCAACTAACTGATTTTCTCCAAGGCGAAGATGAACCAGGGAGGACAGGTTCCCTAGTGAGGAAGGTATTGTTCCTGTAAGATGGTTCTTCCTCAAGTATATATATTTAATAGGGGAGTATGTGGCAGTAACGGAAGGTATTGAACCAAAAAAACTGTTCTGTTGGAGGCAAATAGCAACAAGTGACGAAGTGGTGAAGAGAGCCTTTGGGAGTTTTCCAGTAAAATTATTTTTCATGAGTCTCAGTACTTGAAGAGATGAACTGTTTGCTAGGAACTCTGGGATGACCCCCGCTAGAGTATTCATCCCAAGATCGACATGTGTGAGAGAACGGCTGATGCCCAAAGACAGTGGTATGATGCCTGTGAGCCCGTTGCTAGCGAGATCTAGTGTGCGCAGCTCAGGGAGATTTCCAAAGGCAGAAGGAATGCTTCCTTGGAGCTTGTTATGGCTAAGGTTAATCTCCTGAAGATGCTTGCAGTGACCAAGGCTAGGTGGGATTTCTCCCTGGAGGGAATTGTTCCACAAACCCAGCATTTGGAGTTGGGAACATGCAGAGAGTTGAGATGGAATGTTACCTTCCAAAGTGTTTATGCTGAGGTTGAGGTCACGGAGCCGGCTCATCAGGCCAAGCTCGGGCGGTATGCCACCACTGAAGTTGTTGTTTGACAGTTGGAGCCTTGTCAGCAAGGTGAGGTTGGCAATGCAAGGCGGTATGGAGCCTGAGATGCCTTGTGATACAAGGTCCAGCGCAATGACACGCCGAGGCCGAGGGGACATTGCACTGCAGGTGATCCCGTGCCAGTCGCAGAATTCCAGGGACGTATTGCTCCACGAAGATAAAACTCCAGGACCATCGGAGAGCCGGGACTTGAAGCAAAGGAGGGCTTGCCTATCATTTTCAGCTTCATTGCATGTGGCTAATGGTAAGCTGCTAAGGAAGCCGAGGAGGCAGAGGAACCAAAGAAGGCCCATTACAGCTACTGAGATAACATCACTCGTTTGCAAGAAGGATGTTTTAAGTATGGTGTCTAACTGTAGCTCGCCACTTTAAATAGCACGCAATCACATGGTGGCAGTTCAACGGTGTGGTGGAAACTGGAGTACTAGCTAGGAAGGTGCATGGCATGAACGCGTGCTTTGAGATTTATTTCAGTCTTCCAAATCCGCTGTGTTCGTTCAAACCGTTTGCTACGGCTTGTATCAGTTGGAAGCAGTCGCTGCACTCCACTCCACCTGTACGTACAGTATGGAGTGGAGAGTTGTTCCTAGTTAAGTATGGGTTCCTTGCAGTTGAGTAACTGGAAAAGTCTGAAAAATTAGACCTAACCACTGCTACAAGAGCATTCTCCCACTACTGCAAGAACGCGTGCGTGCTCGATATAGTCAATCGATCCAACGTCGTTCGACGCTGTGAACATGCATGGCACGCCGTTCGACGCTGTGAACATGCATGGGTCGACGACCTTGCTAACTTTTCTCAAGTTGCTTTCACTGATAGAAAAAGAGGCTTCCGTCCAGCCCCATTAGTCGCGAAACTGTAGGAACCGCGACTAATGAAGTCTTTAGTCGCGGTTCGGCAGATGAACCGCGACCAAATGCCTGGGCCCAGGGCGCTCGCGGGCTTTAGTCGCGGTTGGCCAGGCCAACCGCGACTAAAGGTGCCCAAAGGCCTTTAGTCGCGGTTGGCCAGGCCAACCGCGACTAAAGCTCCTCCCTTTTAGTCGCGGTTTGTGGCACGAACCGGAACTAATGGGGTTGAGACCTTTAGTCCCGGTTCGTGCCACGAACCGGTACTAAAGGTCCCATTTTCAAACTCTACCCCCCCCCCCCCCCCCCGGGATCGCCTTTTCAGTTTTAAAAAAAATAAAAGAAAATAATGGAAATGTTAAAAAAATAAAAGAAAATAAGTTTCTCATGTGATATGTGGTCTAGTTGTTGGGAAAATTTGCAAATGTGAATTTTGACTTTATTTGCAAAATCTCTCTGAAATTTGTAAAAATGGGCATAACTTTTGCATACTAACTCGGATGAAAAAGTTTTTTATATGAAAAATCATCTACTCGAAAAGTTACATCCAAATTTAACGGGGGGATCCCCGTTAAACATTTTTAAAATCCTCAAAAACCTAATAGAAAAAAAGTTACGGGGCTTGTAAGATCTAGAGTGGAAAAAATTGAAAAATATTCAAACAGTGGGCAAACTATGGTCAAACAATGGTCAAACTAATTATTCTAGAATATTAGTGTTACTAAATAATTATTTTAATTATTTCAATTTTGGTCAAATCTGGTCAAACTGTGGTCAACTGTGGTCAAACTGTGGTCAAACAATGGTCAAACTAATTATTCAAGAAATATTAGTGTTACTAAATAATTATTGTTTTTTAAAACAATAGTTTCAAACTCAAACAGTGAAATGTGTCACTTCATGCTCAAGCAAAATTCCTGAAGGTTAATAGGATTGACATCTTATTATTGTCAGGAAAACAACAAGTGCAGACTTGGAGCGTGGGAGAATAGAACCCGAAAGTTAAGCGTGCTTGGGCTGGAGTAGTGAGAGGGATGGGTGACCGGTTGGGAAGTTAGATGATTTGGAATGATGAGGGGTGATAAAAGAATAAATTAAGAAGTGATGAGGGGTGGTGATTAGAGACTAGAGGTTAAAATAATTCAGAAATTTGAAAAAAAAAATTCAATTTTTTTTTTCAAAAACCTGTGGCGGCCTTTAGTCGCGGTTGGCCAGAAGAACCGCGACTAAAGGTCCTCCGCCCCGAAGGCCACCTGGCGCCCACGTGGACGGGCCTTTAGTCGCGGTTCTTAAGCAACCGCGACTAAAGGGGGGGGCCTTTAGTCGCGCCCGTGCGGTCGCGGTTGCGCAACCGCGACTAATGGCAGTTGCGAACCGCGACCAAAGGCCCTTTTTCCACCAGTGTTTACCAATTCTGAGATATTACAAAACTAAGGCAACCAAAACTTTTATCCTGGTAAATTCAGATTGCAAAACTCGAGATAATTGTAGCATGACTAACAAGTAGCTGCAGCCGGATTACCCATTCTCAATCCTCAATAGATAGCTTAAAATCCTACCTCAAAAGAAAACAACTTAACATCCATACTGGTAAAACCAGAATGAAAAGAATGAATTGTTTTGAATAATCAACTGCCGCAAGTCGAGATCCAGACGACTGCTAAATGCTCATTTCATCATTCTAGATCTGCATACTCTCTTAAAATGTCTGCCACTTGTGATACTAGGATATGTGCTAATATAACAACTTGCCACATTAATTAACCTGGCCAGCGGCAGTCCAACTTGCCTGAAGTACAGACCCCTAGAAATTCATCCATGTAACATATTGATGCTCTCATGGTACGAACGCACGTCCTACGACTTTCAAGGAAACGCATAGTAAGCGCCTTGCAAGTTGCAACTGTACATGGTGATCCATGGAACGAGCCTCAGTTTTTCTTAAAATGGCAGTTATCCTGCATTCATTAAGAGAAAAAGAGTTGCTCAGTTAATTAAGAAAAACCGAGCAAAAATAAGAATGTCCAGTTAATCATGGAGAATTGGGCGAAAACCATCACAACAGCTGAGCGGCACACATAAGAAATCCCACACACACCTCTACGAGAAAGGCCTCGGTGAGACAACACACAGATGTCATCGTCATCACTCCTTCCCTAGAGGCGTCATCTCCATCCCTACACTCTGAGCAAACGACTTCGACTTCGCCGTACGCAATCGTCGACTCAACCCACACTGCAGAGGCCGTGAGGGATTGCATGAAGATCCGCGCCAAAGCGAGGCCGTGAGGGATTGCATGAAGATCCGCGCCAAAACTCAGCCACCCACGACCAGGCAGCGCAACTCGGACTCTGACGGAGAGCTACCAAGGACGAAACCAGGCACGGCCGGCGTCACTGAAGATCACCGAACGGACCACCTGCAGCCAGTCATAGTACACCGCAGGCCCCGCCGCCGCAGCTTCGACTTCACAGCAACAGACAAACCAAGGCAAACCCGTGAACACGTTGGAGAAGAACCAGCTACCTCAACCATTGTCGCGTCGCCCACATCAACCCCACCTCATCGTTGACGCAGAAGTCTAGACGTCACAACCCGCCGCCAACCACCGGTCCCGCTAGCCGATGCCGAGCTCCTAAGACGAAGCCCTCAGGAGGGAAAACGACATCGAGGCGCCGCCATCGTCCGACCACAGATCAAGGGTTTTCCCCCGAGAGGTAGAGATGGCCGGATCCGCGCGGGAGGGGTGCGGTAACAAAATGATGATGCCTCCAGGAAGGTGAACGACAGACACAGCCGCCGGCATCAGTGGTCACAGCACAAGGCCGCGATAGGGTCTTCACCCAAGCTCCCACACCAACTCAGTCGCACATCATCCCACATCGGCTTCGGCAAGCCCACCAACCTTCACCGGCATCGAAGCTACCCATCAACGAAGAAGAAGCACGAAGATCCGTCGTAGTCAACCACACCTCGCAGAGACCATCGACGGCCAACCTCCAGAATGAGGCACTAGATCCAGCAACGGTCATCTGGACGCAGAGCCACCAGGATGCAGTGCGAGTCGCTATGCCCTGCCGAGCACCATGCCGACAAGGAATAGAGGAGCGCTCCCCGAAGCCAAGAACCACCATGGTACCGGACCGCAGCCAAGCATCAGCAGCACCGACACACCCATGCGTGCCACCGCGGCTGCCGGGGGCCAGATCTGTAACAACCGCGCACCTGAGGCATCCTTTCCTGCCATTCTGGGTCTCCGACCCGCGCACCACTGCGCCCCTTAGCAGCCGAAGCCGCGGCCCAAGCGCCACACATGCCAACCCGAGCCCCTCTGCCATGCGCCCCGTCCGGCCTCCACCATGCCAGAGGAGGTGACCAGTAGGCCGTAGCTCCGGGCTGAGAACCGCGCCGGGCTGGCAGGCCCCTCCACGCGCCACCTCACGCTCTCCCGCAAGGACAAGTGCAGTCATGCTACCACCAGCCGCATAGCAAAAACTGCACGCCATCCCCTCCCATGCACCGCCATCGCCATCACGGAACTGCAAATCCCGCCCGGAACCGTCGCGTCCTGACCAGCCTGCCACCTGAGGTGGTCTGCCGTAACAACCATCGGTCGCGCCTGATCTCGGCTCGGGCCCCAGACCCACGCCCTCCACGCTGAAGCCCCAAGGGAGCACGCCGGTGTGCCGCATCACCCCCGCCACCGTGTTCCTGGGGCCGCCGCCCCGGCCAACCCACGTCGATGAGCCACCATCGCCGCCCCCAGTCAAGCCCGACGGCCGCCGGCGCCACAACAAAGAGCCTCCCCGCCGCCACCACGGCCAAAGGAGCCAGCGCCAGCTGCTGCGAGGAGCACATGGGAGTGGAGCTTGGTGCGGCGGTCTCGATCCCGATGCCACCTGGGTCCGACATGGGGGGGGGGTTTGCAATCAACGAGCCTTGATTTTCACTTTTGAGACTGACATTGCATGCCATCTATCCTGACTGGCAATAAGATGATGAACACCAGGTCGAGGTTTTTTTCCCGAGAGTACGCAACCATAGCTTTATAAAAGAAGATAATAGCAAGTTTTGACTTTTGAGTTCTTAGAGTGATAACTACATGATCGCATCGATTGCCGCTAAGGCGCTAAGAGCATCTACAGCCGTAGAGGACAAATATGATATCTCAAACACCCACGAACGCGCCCGTGGGCACTGACCGGGCACTCCTCAAATAGCGTCATCCACATCTGTGCATCTCATATCCGATCCTCTATATTCATACTAAACCATGCAACGTCGATCGAACCACGTAGATCGGCAAACAGATATAGGCAAGCACATTACTTTCACCAAAAGATCGGATCTTCAAACGACCACCAAAGTTCACATGGACGACGAACAACTTGAAACTATATCTAAAACTTGAAATTAAAGTGAAGAAATGCAGATCTTCACCACTTCTGGGTCGGCCCCTTCCCCTTCTGTTCGCCGGCGCAGCTGTAGCCGTTGGCGGCTGGTGAAGGATCATCCGAGTCGTGGGACGAGGAACCGTCATTGTTATCGTCGTTGTTGTCGGAGGAGACGATGATGAGACCCTTGAGGCGCCTGATACGTCCATTTTGCATCATGTTTACCTACTGTTATTTATAATGTTTTATGCATAATAATGCTTTTTGGAGTAATTCTAATGCATTTTCTCTCATAATATGCAAGGTTCACACAAAGAGCGAGAATACCGGCAGCTGGAATTCTGGACCTGATAAAGTTACGTCAGACCACCTATTCTGCACAACTCCAAATGAGCTGAAACTTCATAGAGATTTTTTATTGAATATATAAGAACTATTGAAGCAAATAACTACAAAAGGAGCCCACCAGGTGGGCACAACCCACCTGGGCGCTCCTTGGTGGGTTGTGCCCTCCTTGGCCCACCTCCGGTGCCCATCTTCTGGTATATAAGTCATTTTGACCTAGAAAAAAAAATAAGAGGAGGACTTTCCAGACGAAGCACCGCTGTCTCGACGTGGAACTTGGGCAAAAACACTTTTGCCCTCCGGCGGAGCGATTCCGCCGGAGGACCTTCCCTCTCGGAGGGGGAAATTATCGTCATCATCATCACCAACAACTCTCCCATCTTGCAGAGGGCAATCTCCATCAACATCTTTAACAACACCATCTCCTCTCAAACCTAGTTCATCTCTTGTGTTCAATCTTGGTACCGGAACCTTGGATTGGTGCTTGTGGGTGACTACTAGTGTTGATTACATCTTGTAGTTGATTACTATATGGTTTATTTGGTGGAAGATTATATGTTCAGATCCATTATGCTATGTAATACCCCTCTGATCTTAAGCATGATTATCATTTGTGAGTAGTCACTTTTATACTTGAGGTCACGGGAGAAATCTTGTTGCAAGTAATCATGTGAACTTGATATGTGTTCGATATTTTGATGGTATGTATGTTGTGATTCCCTTAGTGGTGTCATGTGAATGTCGACTACATGGCACTTCGCCTTATTAGGGCCTAAGGGAATGCATTGTGGAGTAGCTATTAGATGATGAGTTGCGAGAGTGACAGAAGCTTAAACCCTAGTTTATGCGCTACTTAGTAAGGGGCTGATTTGGATCCAAAAGTTTAATGCTATGGTTAGATTTTATCTTAATACTTTTCTTGTAGTTGCGGATGCTTTCGAGTGGGTTAATGATAAGTAGGAGGTTTGTTCAAGTAAGAACAACACCTAAGCATCGGTCCACCCACATATCAAATTATCAAAGTAGCGAACACGAATCAAACCAACATGATAAAAGTGACTAGATGAAATTCCCGTGTACCATCAACAACACTTTGCTTATCATAAGAGATTATTTTGGCATGTCTTTTGCCTCAAAAGGATTGGTCTACCTTGCTGCACTTTTGTTACCGTTACCGTTACTTGCTCGTTACAAATTACCTTGCTATCAAACTACTCATTACTTATAATTTCAGTGCTTGCAGAGAATACCTTGCTGAAAACTACTTGTCATTTCCTTCTGCTCCTCATTGGGTTCAACACTCTTACTTATCGAAAGGACTACGATTGATCCCTTGTACGTGTGGGTCATCAAGGCTCTTTTCTGGCGCTGTTGCCGGGAAGTGAAGCGCTCTTGGTAAGTGGAAATCGGTAAGGAAAAATTATTACTACGTGCTAAAATTTATTGTCACTTGTTGCTATGGAGAACAATCCTTTGGGGGGTTTGTTCGGGGTATCTTTATCTCGACCGGAACCACAATTAGTTACCCCTCAACCTAATGCACCTACTGAAAATATTGGATATGAAATTCTCTCGGGTATGATAGAACAACTGCTAGCGAATCCTTACGCAGGAGATGGAACTGAACATCCTGATATGCACTTAATATGTGTGGAAGAAATTTGTGGATTATTTAAGCTTGCAAGTTTACCCGGAGATGAAGGTAAGAAGGTTTTCCCTTTATCTTTGAAGGAAAAAGCATTGACATGGTATAGGCTATGCGATGATATTGGATCTTGGAATTGGAATCGATTGAAATTGGAATTTCACCAAAAAAATTATCCTATGCATCTAGTTCATCGTGATCGGAATTACATATGTACTTTTTGGCCTCGTGAAGGAGAAAGTATCACTCTAGCTTGGGGAGTCTTAATTCAATGTTATATTCATGCCCTAATCATGAGCTCTCAAGAGAAATTATCATTCAGAATTTTTATGCTCGGCTTTCTTGTGATGATCAATCCATGCTCGATACTTCTTGTACTGGTTCTTTTATGAAGAAGACTATTGAATTCAGATGGGATCTTTTAGAAAGAATTAAACACAACTCTAAAGATTGGCAACTCGACCAAGGTAAAGAGTCAGGTATTAAGCTTAAGTATGATTGTGTTAAATCTTCTATGAATACCGATGCTTCTCAAAAGTTTAGCACTAAATATGGACTTAACTCTGAGATAGTAGCCTCCTTTTGTGAATCATTTGCTACTCATGTTGACCTCCCTAAGGAGAAGTGGTTTAAATATCATCCACCTATTAAAGAGGAAATTAAAGAACCGATATTAGATGTTACTATTAAACTTGCTAATAGAGACACCATCACACCACTTGGGATTGTTAGAGGTGTTGAAGTATTGTGTGGGGAAATAAAATATCATACTGATTTTCTTGTTCTTTTTTCCCCACAAGATGAATTTTGTCCCATTATCTTTGGTAGACCTTTGTTGAACACTGCTAATGCTAAAATAGATTGCGACAAACAAATCGTCGGTGTTAGTTTTGGTGGTGAATCTCATGAGTTTAATTTTTCTAAGTTTAGTACAAAGCATCATAAGAAAGAATTACCTAGTAAGGATGAAATAATTGGTCTTGCTTCTATTGCTGTACCTCCTACTAATCCACTAGAACAAATTGGCTCGACCATGAAATGATATGCATATGCATGAAAGAAGTGAAATAGATAAAACTTTCTTTGAACAATGACCTCTGCTTAAACACAATTTGCCTATTGAAACTCTAGGGGGTCCTCCTCCACCTAAAAGTGATCCTGTGTTTGAATTAAAACAATTATCAGACACTTTGAAGTATGCTTATCTTGATGAGAAAAAGATTTATCTTGTTATTATTAGTGCTAACCTTTCAGAATATGAAGAAGAAAGATTATTGAAAATTCTGAAGAAGCACAGAGCTGCTATTGGATATACTCTTGATGATCTTAAGGGCATTAGTCCCACTCTCTGTCGGCACAAAATTAATATGGAACCTGATGCTAAACCCGTTGTTGATCACCAACGATGTTTAAATCCTAAGATGAGGGAAGTGGTAAGGACTAAAATATTAATGCTTTTGGAAGCATGTATAATTTATCCTATCGCTGATAGTAGATAGGTAACTCCTATTCATTGTGTCCCTAAGAAGGAAGGTATTACTGTTGTTCCTAATGATAAGAATGTACTTATTCCACAAAGAATTGTTACTGGCTATAAGATGGTAATTGATTTTAGAAAATTAAATAGAGCAACTAGAAAAGGTCATTACCCTCTGCCTTTCATTGAGAAAATGCTAGAAAGATTGTCAAAGCACACACACTTTTGTTTCCTTGATGGATATTCTGTTTTTTCTCAAATACCCGTCTCACAACCTGATCAAGAGAAAACCACCTTTACTTGTCCTTTTGGAACTTATGCTTATAGACGTATGCCTTTTGGTTTATGCAATACACCTTCTACCTTTTAAAAATGTATGACTGCTATATTCTCTGATTTTTGTGAAAAGATTGTTGAGGTTTTCATGGATGATTTTTCCGCCTAAGGAACTTCTTTTGATGATTGCTTAAGCAACCTTGATCGAGTTTTACAGAGATGTGAGCAAACTAATCTTGTCTTGAATTGGGAGAAATGCCACTTTATGGTTAATGAAGGTATTGTCTTGGGACATAAAATTTCTGAACGAGGTATTGAGGTGGATAAAGCTAAAGTTCATGCAATTGAGAAAATGCAATGCCCTAAAGATATTAAAGGTATTCGTAGTTCCCTCGGTCATATTGGTTTTTATAGGAGATATATTAAAGACTTCTCTAAAGTTTCTAGGCCTCTTACAAATCTTTTACAAAAGGATGTTCCATTTGTTTTTGATGATGATTGTGTAGAAGCCTTTGAAACACTTAAGAAAGCCTTAATCTCTGCACCTATTGTTCAACCACCTGATTGGAACTTGCCTTTTGAACTTATGTGTGATGCTAGTGATTATGCTGTTAGTGCTATTCTAGGACAAAGAGTTGATAAGAAATTAAATGTTACTCATTATGCTAGTAAAACTCTAGACAGTGCCCAAAGAAATTATGCTACTACTAAAAAATAATTCTTAGCAGTTGCGTTTGCTTGTGAAAAATTTAGATCTTACATTGTTGATTCGAAAGAGATTGTTTACCCTGATCATGCTGCTATAAAATATCTTATGGAAAAGGAAGATGCTAAACCTAGACTCATTAGGTGGGTTCTCTTGCTACAAGAATTTGACTTACATATCACTAATAGGAAAGGAGCTGAGAACCCCATAGCCGATAACTTGTCTAGGTTAGAGAATATTCTTGATGACCCACATCCTATTTATGATAGTTTTCCTGATGAGCAATTGGCTGCAATAAATGTTTCTCATAGCACTCCTTGGTATGCTGACTATGCTAATTACATTGTTGCTAAATATGTACCACCTAGCTGCAGTTACCAACAAAAGAAAAAGTTCTTCTATGATTTAAGACATTACTTTTGGATGACCCACATCTTTTTAAAGGAGTTGATGGTACTATTAGATGTTGTGTACCTGAGCATGAACATGGATAAATCCTACGAAAATACTCCAAAGCTTATGGAGGGCATCACGCGGGAGATAGAACTGCTCACAAGGTATTACAATCTGGTTTTTATTGGCCTACTCTCTTCAAGGATGCCCGTAAGTTTGTTTTATCTTGTGATGAATGTCGAAGAATTGGTAATATTGGTAAGCGTCAGGAAATGCCTATGAATTATTCTCTTGTTGTTGAACCATTTGATGTTTGGGGTTTTGATTACATGGGGCCTTTTCCTTCCTCTAATGGGTATACACATATTCTGGTTGCTGTTGATTATGGTACTAAGTGGATAGAAGCTATTCCAACTAGTAGTGCTGATCACAACACCTCTATTAAAATGCTTAAGGAAGTTATTTTCCCAAGGTTTGGAGTCCCTAGATATTTGATGACTGATGGTGGTTTGCATTTTATTCATGGTGCTTTCCGTAAAATGCTTGGCAAGTATGGATGTTAACCATAGAATTGCATCTCCACATCATCCTTAGTCTAGTGGTCAAGTTGAACTTAGAAAAATAGAAATAAAGCTAATATTACAATAAACTATCAATATGTCCCGAAAGAATTGGTCTAAGAAATTAGATGATGCACTTTAGGCTTTCAGAACAACATATAAAATTCCTATGGGTATGTCTCCTTATAAAATGGTTTATGGAAAAGCTTGTCATTTGCCTCTTGAGTTAGAACATAAAACATATTGGGCAATCAAAGAACTCAACTATGATTTCAAACTTGTTGGTGAAAAGAGGTTATTCGATATTAGCTCACTAGATGAATGGAGAACCCAAGCTTATGAAAATACCAAGTTATTTAAAGAAAAAGTTAAAAGATGGCATGATAAAAGAATCCAAAAGCGTGAGTTCAAAGTTGGAGAATTTGTTCTTTTGTACAACTCTCGTTTGAAATTTTTTGCAGGAAAACTTCTCTCCAAATGGGAAGGACCCTATGTTATCGAGGATGTTTATCGATCTGGAGCCATCAAAATAAATAATGCCGACGGTACCAACCCAAAGGTGGTCAATGATCAAAGAATTAAACATTATATATCAGGTACGCCTATTAATGTTGAAGGCAATATTATCCAAACCATGACACCTGAGAAACACATAAAGGAGACCTTTCGGATTACTCCTGAATAATTAAAAAAAGAGGAGATACGTGATACGGTAAGTAAACGGACTCCAAAAAATCCGCAAAAATATTTTTTGTCAGTTTTGGAATATATCAAAAATTAGGAAAATAAGAAACAACCAGGAAGGCAACCATGCTGGGCACAAGACACCAGGGCGCGCCAGGGCCCCCTGGCATGCCCAGGTGTGTTGTTCCCACCTCGGGTACCTTTCGTACTCCGATTTTCTTCCATTTGCTTGTTCCCCAAGATAAAAATCTTTATATACCCCCCGAATCTATTGACCCACCGTATTGCGGAGAAATCTTCTATTTTATTTCTCACTGTTTTTCAGATAGATATGAATATATGTCATCCCAAGACTTAGAGGGTGAGAGCTATGTTGCTGATTATATCGCAAACCCCAAGGTTTATGGGGATGTGGAGCACTATAGCTGGACTTCGAAGGAGGAAGAACACTACGATCTTAAAGGGGAGGAGACAAGTTCAGACGAAGTTGAAGTTCCATTGCCTCAACCTGGGGACATGCATGTGGAATTCAAGAAGTCAAGTCTCCCCAACAAAGTAAAGATACAAAAGATCCAATTTATCCCCTTTTGTCTCTTGCAGGAAAACAAGCAAGAATTATGCAAAAAGATATTATAGCTCGAGTAGGAGATTGATGACTTAAAGGAGGAAATTTTCATCCTCAAGTGTAAGCTAAGGAAGAAGAACAAACCCACTAGTTTATCACCACCACTTCATTCTTCCTCACCAAAGAAGACTTGAGTATTGGGTATGGGCACTCCCCTTGGCTTGTGCCAAGCTTGGGGGAGGTGCCCTAGTATCGTATCATCACCACTGTCTTTTGCCTTTACTTATCTTAGTTCGATCCTTAGTTATCTTTTGCTTTAGTCGAATAAAAGTTTAGTTCGATCCTTTCTTTTCGAGTGTTTGCTTAGTGATCTATCCTTCTAATCGTGTGCAAGTTATATAATAAAGCTTAATTTGAGTTTTGCCTTCTTTACTTCCATGTTTAAAAAAAGAAAGGAAATAAATGAAAAAGTGTTGGGTTTCGTAGTAATTTCAAAAATTTTCCTACGCGCACACAGGATCATGTGATGCATAGCAACGAGGGGAGAGTGTTGTCTACGTACCCAACGCAGACCGACTGCGGAAGCGATGACACGACGTAGAGGAAGTAGTCGTACGTCTTCACGATCCAACCGATCAAGCACCGAAACTACGGCACCTCCGAGTTCGAGCACACGTTCAGCTCGATGATGATCCCCGGACTCCGATCCAGCAAAGTGTCGGGGAAGAGTTCCGTCAGCACGACGGCGTGGTGACGATCTTGATGAACTACAGCAGCAGGGCTTCGCCTAAACTCTGCTACAGTATTATCGAGGAATATGGTGGCAGGGGGCACCGCACACGGCTAAGGAATCAATCACGTGGATCAACTTGTGTCAACTTGTGTGTTTAGAGGTGCCCCTGCCTCAGTATATAAAGGAGCCAAGGGGGGAGGGTGCGCCGGCCAGGAGGAGGAGGCGCAGGAGGAGTCCTACTCCTACCGGGAGTAGGACTCCCCTCCAATCCTATTCCAACTAGGATTCCCAAGGGGGAAAGAGGGAGAGGGGTGGCCGGCCACCTCTCCTAGTCCTAATAGGACTAGGGGAAGGGGGGAGGCGCGCAGCCCCCTTGGGCTGCCCCTTTCTCCTTTCCACTAAGGCCCATGAAGGCCCATGTGGTTCCCGGGGGGTTCCGGTAACCTCCCGGTAACCCGGTAAAATCCCGATTTCACCCGGAACACTTCCGATGTCCAAACATAGGCTTCCAATATATCAATCTTTATGTCTCGACCATTTCGAGACTCCTCGTCATGTCCGTGATCACATCCGGGACTCCGAACAACCTTCGGTACATCAAAATGCATAAACTCATAATATAACTGTCATCGTAACCTTAAGCGTGCGGACCCTACGGGTTCGAGAACAATGTAGACATGACCGAGACATGTCTCTGGTCAATAACCAATAGCGGGACCTGGATGCCCATATTGGCTCCTACATATTCTACGAAGATCTTTATCGGTCAGACCGCATAACAACATACGTTGTTCCCTTTGTCATCGGTATGTTACTTGCCCGAGATTCGATCGTCGGTATCCAATACCTAGTTCAATCTCGTTACCGGCAAGTCTCTTTACTCGTTCCGTAATACATCATCTCACAACTAACATATTAGTTGTAATGCTTGCAAGGCTTATGTGATGTGTATTACCGAGAGGGCCCAGAGATACCTCTCCGACAATCGGAGTGACAAATCCTAATCTCGAAATACGCCAACCCAACATCGACCATTGGAGACACCTGTAGTACTCCTTTATAATCACCCAGTTACGTTGTGACGTTTGGTAGTACCCAAAGTGTTCCTCCGGTAAACGGGAGTTGCATAATCTCATAGTCATAGGAACATGTATAAGTCATGAAGAAAGCAATAGCAACATACTAAACGATCGGGTGCTAAGCTAATGGAATGGGTCATGTCAATCAGATCATTCTACTAATGATGTGACCTCGTTAATCAAATAACAACTCTTTGTTCATGGTTAGGAAACATAACCATCTTTGATTAACGAGCTAGTCAAGTAGAGGCATACTAGTGACACTATGTTTGTCTATGTATTCACACATGTATTATGTTTCCGGTAAATACAATTCTAGCATGAATAATAAACATTTATCATGATTATAAGGAAATAAATAATAACTTTATTATTGCCTCTAGGGCATATTTCCTTCAAAAAGATCATATGCTAATCTTATGGTAAGTAATGACATCACATAAAGAAGAGTATAAGTAGAAAATTTTATTGGAGATTTGCAAACATAGCATTGGTTCAATGATGCAATTCATGAAAGAGTTAATAAGGGAAGAGAAGACTCACATGCAAATACACTATCTTGGACATCTTTTATGATTGTGAGCCCTCATCAAAATATTATATGCCAAAATTGCTGACGTTGGACAAGGAAGACAACATAATAATTTATGTTTGTTCATATTCACACAGAAGTTATGTTGTCATAGATCCTTTAATATGTGGTGTTTGCTCCACATCTTTGCTAGACAAAAATTCCGCACTAAGTACATATACTACTTGTGCATCCAAAACCCTTAAACCCAAATCTTGTTTTGAGATTCCACCATACCTACCTATGAATTAAGTAAGATCCTTCAAGTAAGTTGTCATCGGTGCAACAAGTCAATAAAAATTGCTTCTAAAAGTGTTAGATCATTTAGTGTAAGAGAAAATTGAGCGTTGTACGAACTTGTGATGGCAAAGAATAAAATCGACAGACTGCATAATAAAGTTTGCTATCATAAGGGGTAATATAATGTGACGTTTTTTTGCACTAAGAGCTTGAGCATACAACCAAAAAGCGCATGACAACCTTTGCTTCCCTCTATGAACTTTTATGTATTTACTTTTATGCAAGAGTCAAAGTATATCTCTCTATTTTTTTAATTTTCTCTTTTGGCAAACACCATGTGGTGAGGAAAGATCTAGGCACATATATCTAGTTGGATGTGGGTGGGCATGAGTTATTATTGTTGACATCACCCTTGATGCGAATATCTTGGGAGGCGAAACTATAAGCCCCTGTCGTTCTATGTGTTCGATTGAAACCTTTTGCTCATGTGTATACGGTGAGTGTTAGCAATTATAGAAGACTATATGATGGTTGAGTATGTGGACTTGCCAAAAAGGCTCCGATACATGACCCTTCTTGAAAAGATGATGAATTATAGTTGCAAAGTTGACTAAGAACATAGTTTGTTGGTTTTCAATAGAGTTTATGCTTTATACTTCGATGTTGTGATGAATTGTTACTTGTTCATGAGAAGTTTATGATAAAAGTTCTATGATAAAATTTCTATAATAAAGTTTGTTGTTGTTATAATACTATACACGATGCTTCTATGTCCGTATTTTGAGTTGATACGTCCATTTTGCATCATGTTTACCTACTGTTATTTATAATGTTTTTGTGCATAACAATGCTTTTTGGAGTAATTCTAATGCCCTTTCTCTCATAATATGCAAGGTTCACACAAAGTGGGAGAATACCGGCAGCTGGAATTCTGGACCCAAAAAAGCTACGCCAGGCCACCTATTCTGCACAACTCCAAATGAGCTGAAACTTCACGGAATTTTTTATGGAATATATAAGAATTATTAGAGCAAATAACTATCAGAGGGGGCCCAGCAGGTGGGCAAAACCCACCTGGGCGCGCCCTAGTGGGTTGTGCCCTCCTCGGCCCACCTCCGCTGCCCATCTTCTGCTATATAAGTCATTTTGACCTAGAAAAAAAAGTGAAGGACTTTCGGGATGAAGCGCCGCTGTTTCGAGGCGGAACTTGGGCAGGAGCACTTTTGCCCTCCAGCGAAGCAATTCCACTGGGGGAACTTCCCTCCCGGAGGGGGAAATCATCATCATCATCATCACCAAAAACTCTCTCATCTTGGGGAGGGAAATCTCCATCAACATCTTCAACATCACCATCTCCTCTCAAACCCTAGTTCATCTTTTGTGTTCAATCTTGGTACCGGAACCTTAGATTGGTGCTTGTGGGTGACTAGTAGTGTTGATTACATCTTGTAGTTGATTACTATATGGTTTATTTGGTGGAAGATTATATGTTCAGATTCATTATGCTATTTAATACCACTATGATCTTGAGCATGATTATCATTTGTGAGTAGTTACTTTTGTTCTTAAGGTCACGTGAGAAATCTTGTTGCAAGTAATCATGTAAACTTGATATGTGTTCGATATTTTGATGGTATGTATGTTGCGATTCCCTTAGTGGTGTCATGTGAATGTCGACTACATGGCACTTCGCCTTATTAGGCCCTAAGGAAATCCAATATGGAGTAGTTATTAGATGATGGGTTGCGAGAGTGACAGAAGCTTAAACCCTAGTTTATGCGCTACTTCGTAAGGGACTGATTTGGATGCAAAAGTTTAATGTTATGGTTTGGTTTTATCTTAATACTTTTCTCGTAGTTGCGGATGCTTGCGAGTGGGTTAATCATATGTAGGAGGTTTGTTCAAGTAAGAACAACACCTAAGCACCTATCGACCCACATATCAAATTATCAAAGTAGCGAAGATAAATCAAACCAACATGATGAAAGTGACTAGATGAAATTCCCGTGTACCCTCAAGAACACTTTGCTTATCATAAGAGACTGTTTTGGCCCGTCCTTTGCCTCAAAAGGATCGGGCTACCTTGCTGCACTTTTGTTACCGTTACCGTTACTTGCTCGTTACAATTACCTTACTATCAAACTACTCGTTACTTATAATTTCAGTGCTTACAGAGAATACCTTGCTGAAAACTGCTTGTCATTTCCTTCTGCTCCTCGCTGGGTTCGACACTCTTACTTATCAAAAGGACTATCATTGGTCCCCTATACTTGTGGGTCATCAATGTCAGACAACCCAGAATTAAGGCTACTAAGCTATCATGGTTGTCATGCATTTCAATTACTTTGGGTGAGTGAATTCTAAGCTGACACGTGTTGGTTTTTATTTAGTTCACTACTAGATTTTTTTCTTTTGTGTTTGCTACACTAGTAGAAAAGGGGGCAATGGTCCAGGCCGGGCCACCCCATTAGTCCCGGTTCAGTCCAGAACCGGGACACATGGGGGCATTAGACCCGGTTCGTGAGCCCCAGGGGCCGGCCGGGCCACGTGGGCCATTGGTCCCAGTTCGTCTGGACCTTTTGGTCCCGGCTGGTGGGACGAACCGGGACCAATGGGCTTCACCACCATTGGTCCCGGTTGGTCCTCGTTGCAGTCAGTGTTTAGTCCCACCTCACCAACCGAAGGGCGCTCACACCGGTTTATAAGCCCCTCCCTCTCTGCCTTGTTGAGCTCCTCTCAAAGTGAAAATAGATGCCCTTATACAGGGAATTTGACCTAAATTCATACTGAATTTCTCTGAAGTTAGTAGAAATTTATTATGAATTTAGGTTGAATTCTCTCTATAAGCGCATCTATGTTCATTTTTTTAGTAAAGCTAATCACAATTATTTTTTCTTCTATTTATTTCTGAGTAGTTTTTTATATAGTTTTTTTTTCTTTTCTGCTATATTTATTTTTTTCTATTTATTTCCGAGTTGTAATAAGTCATTAAAAATAAAAAAGAGTTTTAGTAAAGTTAATCACAATTTTTTTCTTCTATTTATTTATGAGTAGTTTTTTACATAGTTTTTTTCTGCTATATTTATTTTTTTCTATTTTTTTCTGAGTTGTAATAAGTCATTAAAAATAAAAAAGAGTTTTAGTAAAGTTAATCACAATTAATTTTTCTTCTATTTATTTCCGAGTAGTTTTTTATATAGTTTTTTTTCTTCTCTGCTATATTTATTTTTTTTGTATTTATTTCTGAGTTGTAATAAGTCACTAAAAATAAAAAAGAGTTTTAGTAAAGTTAATCACAATTAATTTTTCTTCTATTTATTTCTGAGTAGTTTTTTATATAGTTTTTTCTTTTCTGCTATATTTATTTTATTTATTTATTTCTGAGTTGTAATAAGTCATTAAAAATAAAAAAGAGTTTTAGTAAAGTTAATCACAATTAATTTTTCTTCTATTTATTTCTGAGTAGTTTTTATATAGTTTTTTTTTCTTTTCTGCTATATTTATTTTTTTCTATTTATTTTCTGAGTTGTAATAAGTCATTAAAATAAAAAAGAGGCGCAATGCTTGTTAATTAGCTTCAAGCCTTTCGGAATAATGTAAACTGCACTGCACATAGCTCCGTGCAGTCTACCCTAATCCGCAAGGCTTGAAGCTAAGCAACATGCAGGTGAGCATTGAGCCTCTTCTTCATCGTCTCTCCACTCAGTGCTTATAAACCGCTGCGAGTGCCTCTCGCTTGGCGAGGTGGGACTAAAAACCAGCTGCAGAAAGAATCAACTAAAAAACAACTGCAAAAATAAGTAAGTAATTAGACGGGTGCATTGGTACCGGTTGGTGGCAATAACCGGGACCAATGCCAACCTTTGGTCCCGATTCATGGAACCAACCGGGACCAATGCCCCCCTTTAGTCCCGGTTGGAGCCACCAACCGGGACCAAAGGTCTCAGTTTCCCGCCCTTTGGGCTGCTGAAAAGAGGCCTTTGGTTCCGGTTGGTGGCACAAACCGGGACCAAAGAAGGCATTTGTCCCGGTCCTGTGCAAGATCTGGGACTAAAGCTTCATGTATATAAGGCACACTTGTGAAAATTTTGGTTTGCATCTTACAGTTCGCCCCCGACGATGCGCGCGAAGAGGACGCCGCCAGGCTGCCAAACGCTGTCACCGTCGCCCCCGCCCCGGAGCCCACGCCGACGGCGTCGCCGTCCGCCCCCGCCCCGGAGCCCACGCCGGACGCCGTCGCCGTCGCCCCCGCCCCGGAGCCCACGCCGTCGCCGTCGCCCCCGCCCCGGAGCCCACGCCGCTGCCCAAGCCGTCGCCGTCGCCCCCGCCCCGGAGCCCACGCCGCCGCCCAAGCCGTCGCCGTCGCCCCTGCCCCGGAGCCCACGCCGACGCCGTCGCCGTCCGCCGCCCACGCCGTCGCCGTCGCCCCCGCCCCGGAGCCCACGCCGACGCCGTCCGCCGCCCACGCCGTCGCCGTCCGCCGCCAACGCCTCCAGCAACGCCGACGTCGTCCTCTGCACGCCGACGCCGTCCGCCGCCCGCACCGTCGCCGTCTTCGACGTCGTCGCCGCCCCCGTTGTTGCCCTCGCCGACCCCGCTGTGAGCCGCCGCCGCCCCGGATCCTCTTTTTTTCATTTTTTTCATATATGTATTTTATCCATGTATATATATACTAGTAAGTGTTTAATAAAATTATTTAGATTAGTTGAATTAGATGTTTTTCCATGTATTTTAGATTAGTTGAATTAGATGTTTTTTTGTCAATTTATGTATATATATGTGCATATTTAGGAAAAAATTGTGTTGAACTAGTTAAATATAATAGAACTAGTTAAACAAGTTTACTTTTAGTAAGTTCTTAGTAGTTGAACTAGTTGATTTAATAAACTACTTTATTTTACTACTGAGCAATTGATTTAATTTGATGTTAGTAGTTAGATTTTGTTAGATTTTTTTGTAGTTCATAGATTTTTTTGTTAGATGTGTAGTAATTTAGATGTGTAGTTTATAGATTTTTCTGTTAGATTTTTTTTCATATTGTGTAATTAATTTGTTCATATTGTGTTAGATTTTTTTATGATTTTTTCTGTTGTAATTTAGATGTCAAATTTTTATGATTTTTTTCTGTTGTAATTTAGATGTCATTTTTTTCATATTGTGTAAGTAATTAGTTAGAAAAACAATAGAACTATAGTTAAACTAGTTTATTTTTAGTAAGTACTACTTTATTTTATTTATAATAAGTGCTTCATATATAGTTGAACTAGCTAGTTGATTTAATAAACTACTTTATTTAATTATATATAGAAGTAGTTCCCGCATCGACATCGGCGATGCCTATCCCACATCCTCGTCATCGTCGACTTGGTGGTGGAGGCATGTTTGATCAGGGCCATGTTCGGGACTGGGCTCCGCCGGGCTGGTATTGGGAGGTGCTACCTTCCGGGGGACGTAGGTTGGTGAGGAGGCAGCCCGTTGTTGACCTGATTCTTGTTTGGTGGCGGTCACGTGGGCCAGTGACGGTGCCGAGGCTTCCAAACACCGCGGAGGTGGTACGTCATCGTGTCAGCGAGGAGGACGAGCACGTCCGTCGCTACATGGTTGCATTGGAGGGCATGTTCGACAATACCTGGCAGGTTCTTCAGGGATCTCACTGGAGCTATGATCCTGTGATGGTTCCTTATCTTTGGGTGTCCACCGCCCGTGACGATACCCGTCGGGCGCTACGGTTCTAGCTGTATTAGTGATGCTATATGTATGATAGTATTCGAGGAGTATTAGTGATAATATTTGACGATGTACGGACACAAGAGATGATGTACTTTTGCTTATAATTGAATGCATGCTAATTTGAATACTACTTTATTTTATGATTTGGTTTTGCTTATTGAATGCTCATACTGGAAAAGTACTCCTACTTTGAATGCTAAAATTGGAGAGCACTATGCAGAAATCTAGGAGCCCCCTCCATCATCCACTCTGTCGTGGGGGTAGCTTCTCCTTCATTCCTGTGTGCTAGACAATTTGGTGTATTAATGCACTCGGGAATGAAAGGAGGAGCTACGTACCATCACCGATAGTCAACCCGTGATTAATAATAATGATCTAATTTAGGTTTTTTAGTACATATATTTAATTGTACAAGTTTAATATTTGAATTATGAACATAGGCCGGAAATGTCATACTCGGACAACGAAAACCGCCCGGGGGAGTGCGACTGGTGCCATGACGACCGAGGTATGTGCGACAGGTTCATTAAGCTGGACGAAGATCGACGCTTCACAATTAAGCTCAAGGAGACCTTCGATGTTCATTTGGTATGCAACAACGACAATAGTTTTTTTCGTAATTAAGCACGACTTCAAAAATTTTAACATGTATTTTTCATCTTTTCCAATTCGACTAGCTTATCCCATGCTATGCAAGACGCTATGTCTTGGAGAGGATGGGTTTTGAAGACCATGAAAGTATGGAAACCAAAAAATTCTCCCAAGGACCCATCATGATGTGGATTTTCAAGTAAAGCTGTACAATATTGAGAGTGTAACCCATTTTGGTTGCAAAAATTGGGAAGCACTTTGCAAGATGTATGGTTTTGATGAGGGTATGCTTGTCACCATGGATCTTGGTGATCCTACAATCGAGCAAGACAGACCTTCGATTTGGGTCCTTGTGGATACACCTCCAATTCTTCCCCCATGTGAGCTTAACATAGTTATTAAGTAATTTATATTGTTTATTTCAAAATAGTTGACAACTTATTTCTATTGACAGCTTATTTTCATTCTTCAAAGAATGTGCGGAAGATGGTAGACAAAACCCACTACACCGATGGCTCCGAATTAACTTATAGGGAGAAAAATCATCTGATCGCATTTTGTACTGATCTTGAGAATTACAATGTCTACAATCGAACTCCTCAACATTATGGTCAATACGTGCCACTAGTGCACGTGTTGAACTACGGTAACTACCATGGAGATACCCTGGTAAGATTTTTTACTATTACGACATCTGTGCATCTTTTTGCACACTTCTAAAACTAGTACATCATTGCTAACTATGAAGTTATTACTATGTTTTTGAACAGATAATCCCGAATGATTGTGTGCCTCATCTGATGTATACGCACGGTAGCCTTCATGTTTTGAACATACAACCAGGTCTTCCTACGAATCTCAACTGTCCATACCGGGTTTCTAAAAGAAGTGGAGACATGACAATCAAAGAATGGAATTAATATATGGACAGTCGTAAGGAGCTTCTTGGAAGCAAAAGGCAGCGAAGGGCAAGAATTGGAGACAGGATGATCTCCATTCTTCATAATGGAGAGTCAGGGTCTATATTGTTTTATGCTATTTTACCTTAAGGGTGTTTAGGTCCTACGTGATACTGATGATCATGTGCTAAGAACAATTATGTAGGGTTGGGTTCGATGACTATGAGGATGATGATCGTATGACTTATTATTAATAACGAGTAGAAGTTTTATGATGCATATGATGCATGATTAGTAGGACTTGTTATTATATATGATGATGTATGATGCGAGCATGCATGAGTTATTATATCAGTGGGTGAAATGAACATAGCAGCAGCGTTGGTAAACCAAGGATGAAGATATAAGAGAGGACACTTCTCTCTATTAGCTAGCTAATAACAACCTAAAAATAACCCCCCAAAACCCCTAAAGCAGCCACTTTTTTTTAAAAAAAAAACATCGCCTTTTGGTCCCGGTTGGTGCCACCAACCGGGACCAAAGGCCCCCCTACGTGGGCTCGGCGCACCGGCCACATGGAGGCCCATCTGTCCCGGTTCGTGTTTGAACCGAGACTAAAGGGTGGAGGTATTAGTAACGACCCATTAGTCCCTATTCATGAACCGGGACTAAAGGCCCTTACGAACCGGGACAAATGCCCCCTTTTCTACTAGTGCTACCCCAGTATCACGCAGATGCTCATATATACACACATAGGCTCATCTCTGTAAACGAATACTGGGTTGGTGCAACATCTTGAGATTGACGACGTCACACCCTCGTAGTCGACGAGAACCATCTTCTCCCACCGAAAGAATATCACCAAAAAGTCTGAAATAAATTTAACAAAATGCGAGCTCCAGTGCCAACATAGTACAACGTAGGTGGTCACATACAATCATCTCTATAAACACATGCATGCACAACCTACCCCTATAACGCTATTCCGAGAGTCTGAAATAAATTCAGAAAAAATACTAGCACGAGCGCCAATACAGTACAACACAGATACTCAGTTACACTCACCCATATGAATGGACCCATGCACACCTGCCCTTATACCATTGTTAATAGTATAAAGCATAGATTTTTTGCTCATTCTACCTTCTATATAAAGTTAGGTTAATTATGATGTGATACCTAGCAACTTTTTCTGCAAGGCACCATAGGTTAAGCAAATCAACCAAAATTATGAGCCCTAGAGTATCCAGATTAGTACTATTTAGATCGTGAGAATTAGACTTGATTTTGATTGATAATGCATCTCTAACTCTGTTGCTCATGCGTGCTAATTTTCACGTCTAAGGGTTACATGATAAATTCAAGAAAATGCTAGCACCAGTGTCAACACAGTACACCATAGATGCTTAGTTACACTCACCTCTATGAACTCAACCACGCACTCCCGGCCCCCACTACACTGTGAGTAGTACAAAACGTAGCATTTTTTCTCATTCTACCTTCTATATAAAGTTAGGTTAATTGTGATGCAATAGCTAGCAATTTTTTTTGCATGACACCATAGGACAAGAAAATCAAATAAAATTATGTGCCCTAGATTATCTGGCTTAGTACCTTTAGAGTGTGAGAATTAGAGGCTTGATTTTGATTGATAATGCATCTCTAATTCTGTTGCTCATGCGTGCTATTTTTCACGCCTAATGGTGACATGATGCAACATATATTACTCAAAATATCGTGTATAAAGAAATCATCACTGCACTGTAGTGCCAAAGGTTCCATCTTCCTACTAGAGTATCTTTCATTCAGCTTTTGCTGTTTTGTGAACTAAAATTCTTATGCATCATGTATGACATTGTTTTCTTTTACACAGCTATCAACATCTGAGCCTAAAAGAGTGGACCTATGTATAAAGGTTAATTCTTTTATTTTCTAATTCACTTTTTCTGCTGGTTTTCCTTCTTCGTGTCTTGCTTCGTACACTGGTACAAATTTTCATCTATTGTAGCAATGGGGTATTATCTGTAAAAATATGATCTACCTTTGTATAAAGATTAATTCTTTATATTTTCTAATTCACTTTTTTGTGCTTGTTTTCCTTCTTCTGTCTCTTGCTTCGTTCACTTATACAAATTTCCATCTATTTTTGTAGCATGGGATATTATCTGTAAAAATATGATATGATCCTTAAAATGTATCATGAGCAATTTTCCTTTGGTTCAAAGGATGAAGCTTAATTTTATATATTTGGTTGTACCAGACGATTTTCAGACTTTGACTATCTTTGGTAGGAATAACTTTGACTGAAATATTTAAAATTTATAGCTAAGTATTTGTTTTTCAACAAAGGCTGGATTTTATTTACTCAAAAGGAAGCATCAAGTGAATACAAACACAATGAGCACACACCCGACCTCTGTGTAGGTAGGATGCACACACACACACACACATACACACACACACACACCGGAAATAATAAAGTAATATACCAAAAAACGAAGCGATCAAATCCACAATTGGCAAACTACAACAATGATCATATCCGAACCGATCATCTCATGACACCACAAGGTCAATAAGATTCTTCAACAACAACGCTTTCAGAAAAATAGGGTCGCTCGAGCGTCGCCGTCACCGGATCCAACCACCAAAGGCCAGAATCTAAATTTTCACCCTAAAGAACTAGTTTGAGTATATCCGAGTAATGCCTTCAACAAGGTAACGGTGCAAGGAAAAAAATCGCCATTGGCAGGTATAACCAACTCAGGCCAAGCCTCTGTTTTCACCGCGGAGCTCAATATTGATTTTCGGATTGATAGATCTGAAAATAATATGATAGGAAATAGATTCGGGGGCCGTAGATTTCACTAGAGGCTTCTCTCAAGAAAATATCATATGGTGGGTAAAGAAATCACTGTTGGGCAATTGATAGAAAAGCAAATAATTATGATGATATCCAAGGCAATGATCATGTATATAGGCATCACGTCGAAGATTAGTACGCTGACTCCTACCTGCATCTACTACTATTACTTCACACATCGACCGCTATCCAGCATGCATCTAGTGTATTAAGTTCATGAAAAAATATAGTAATGCGATAAGAACGATGACATGATGTAGACAAGATCTATTCATGTAGGAATAAACCCCATCCTTTTATACTTAATGGCAACGATACGTGCGTGCCTCGCTACCCTTTGTGTCACCGAGTGAGGACACCGCAAGATTGAACCCATCTCAAAGCACCTCTTCACATGGAAAGAGAAGTCAATCTAGTTGGCCAAACCAAACCAAAGTTTTGGAGAATAAATATGAGGCTTAACAATCATGCATAAGAGAGTTCAACAAAGACTCAAATAATATTCATAGATAGATCTGACCATAAACTCGCAATTCATCAGATTCCAACAAACACACTGCAACAAAGAGTTACATCAAATAGATCTCCAAAAACATCGAGGAGAACATTGTATTGAAGATCAAAAAGAGAGAAAAAAGCCATCTAGCTACTGCCTATAGACCCGTAGGTTTGTGGTAAACTACTCACACATCATCGGAGGGGCAAGGGTGTTGATGAAGAACCCCTCCGTGATCGTTGACCCCTTCGACAGAGTGTCGGAAAAGGCCTCTAGATTGGATCTCATGGTTCTGGAACTTGCGGCGGTGGAAACTCTGATCTCTCTGCTCCCATAGGTTTTTTTTGGGATTTTAGAGTATTTATAGAGCTGATAGGCGGTGGAGAGGTGGCATGTGGGCCCCACTACCCACCAGGGCACGCCAGGGGCCTCTAGCGCACCCTGGTGCCTTGTGGGCTCCACGGGCCGCCCCTCGTGCACTTCCTTGGCTCCCAAGTTATTTTCTGTCTAGAAAAAAATGACCAAAAAGTTTCGTGGCATTTGGACTTTGTTTGGTATTGATATTCTATAAAGTAAAAAACTAGCAAAAAACAGCAAATGGTACTAGACACTATATCAATATGTTAGTCCCAAAAAGTGATATAAAGTTGCTATAAAATGAATATAACACATCCTAGATTGATAATAACAGCATGGAACAATAAAAAATTATAAATATGTTGGAGACGTATCAGTAAGCACCAACATTGAAGTCAATCATGTGTTGTTGCTACCATCTTTTCTGCCTAATAGGTGCACGCAGGGGCGGAGCTCAGTTGGTGACAACTTGGGCCATGGCCCGCCCAGAATTTTGGCAAAAAAAAGATAACACCTATGCTTTTAGCCCAGTCAAATAACCATGCAATGCCTGCCTATTCGGGATACTCGTCGATCCCAAGCCTGCAGCGTACGAGGACGCGTTGTATGTACCGGATAGTCGTGGTCAGCTCTCTTCCACCCGCGAGCGGCATAGGCATACAGTAGGGAGCAGCCACCACACCTGCAAATGATATCTCGCGCTGATCTCACGTCACTAAGTCGAGAGGGGTTGCGACTTGCCGTACGGGCACCGGCCAACCACCATTGTTCCAATAGTCCTGCAGGAGCAGCGTCACATCAAGCAGCGTTCCGGCCGGCGACCCAGGCAACAAGCAATCGAGCACTGCATCTTCAGTTCCCTTGTAATTGCGAGTCCGTACAACATAGGTAACCTAATTTCTTTCCCCAAATTCCGAGTTTGCTAACTCATGGCTTGATTTTTTTCGCTCAACTATTTGTTACATTCTATAAATTACAGCGTCGAGCCTTCTACTTGTTTTTACAAAAAAGAGAAACCATCAGAGTCATTTGTTGGGTCACCAGCTATAGGGTGCGAGTATAAGCAAAGACGATGCTCACACAGGCCAAAGACCTTAGAAAAGCAAACTGGATAGTTGTGCTTTCCTTTGAGTTGGCCCGCCAAGCTTTTTCTCCGAAGCTCCGCCACTGGGTGCATGTATTGGGCTAGAGCACCGATCACAGCTGCTGCACAATCATATCCTCTGCAATAAGTCGTTGTACATGGAATGCATTTCACTGTCGAGGCAACCACCAGATATGGAAAAGAGAAACCCTAGCAAAGACCTTTTGGTGGTCCCACAATCTGTGGCGAAGCCGCCGTTGTAGGCCAGAATGGTCACCACATCGACCAACACCGAGATGGAGCACATCACCACCGACTGCCATCTCACAGGAGATAGCTCTTCCCAGACCCGTCGTCCAAGGAGTCAACATAACCGGATCTTGAGCAAGTTAGATCAGTACATGGTGCCACAGCCTGCCTAGCTGCAGCATCCACGTCGGATCCATCCGGGGCCTCCCCATGGCGGCAATGAGTGCTAGAAGCCGTTGAAGGGTCAGCACTCGCCGATCGAAAAGGACATGGCGACTCTGGGGCCTTGGATCTGAGGAACTGGTTGGAGGCACCAAGGTGAGGCAACGCACGTCCTCACCACCATTGTCCACCATGGGGCTTAGCCAGATGGCCTTCGACGACGATGGTGAGGGAGAGAGTAGCGGAGGCGAAGGCTAGGAGCGGTTGCGGCTACGGCCTCCGGAGTGGCTAAGTGTTTGTAACCATGGGTAACTTTTGGTTTTTGTCTGAGTTAAATTGGCTTGCACATCACCGACTGTCAGCTTGCTTACACATTTTTTACTTTTCTGTTAAAAAAACATCACAGCCATAAATACGGACTTCATAATGTGCGCGGTGTACCGCCGCGCCTCCGGTTGCTAGTTAGACCTAACCACTATTACAAGAGCATTCTCCCACTACTGCAAGAACGCGTACGTGCTCGATATAGTCAATCAATCAAACGTCGTTCGACGCTGTGAACATGCATGGCACGCCGTTCGACGCTGTGAACATGCATGGGTCGAAGGGGTTGAGATCCTCTGCAGTACTGTACGGTGCTGTAGCGTGGATGACATGTGGGGCCGGGTCCACACGGCAGTGACTGTACTGCATGGTGTGCTACTGCAGAGGATCCTAACCCGGCTCGAAGACCTTGCTAACTTTTCTGAAGTTGCTGTACCAATTCTGAGATATTACAAACTTTTATTCTGGTAAATTCAGATTGCAAAACTCTGAGATAATTGTAGCATGACTAACAATTAGCTGCAGCTGGGTTACCATTCTCAATCCTCAATAGATAGCTTAAAATCCTACCTAAAAAGAAAACAATTTAACATCCATACTGGTAAAACAAGAATGAATTGTTTTGAATAGTCAACTGCCGCAAGTCGAGATCCAGACGACTGCTAAATGCTCATTTCATAATATAACAACTTGTGATACTTGGATATGTGCATACTCTCTTAAAATGTCTGCCACTTGTGATACTTGGATATGTGCTAATATAACAACTTGCCATGTTAATTAACCCGGCCAACGGCAGTCCAACTTGCCTGAAGTACAGACCCCTAGAAATTCATCCATGTAACATATTGATGCTCTCATGGTACGAACGCACGTCCTACGACTTTCAAGGAAACGCATGGTAAGCGCCTTGCAAGTTGCAACTGTACATGGTGTTCCATGGAACGAGCCTCGGTTTTCTTTTTTCAAAAAGGCAGTTATCCTGCATTCATTAAGGGGAAAAGAGTTGCTCAGTTAATTATGAAAACCGAGCAAAAACCAGATTGTCCAGTTAATCATGAAGAACCGGGTGAAAACCATCACAACCGCTGAGCAGCACATAAGAAATCTCACAGACACCGCTACGAGAAAGGCCTCGGCGAGACAATACACAAGTGTCATCATCATCACTCCTTCCCTAGAGGCGATCATCACCATCCTACACTCTGAGCAAATGACTTCGGCTTCGCCTTAGGCAATCGTCGACTCAACCCACACTGCAGAAGCCGTGAGGGATTGCATGAAGATCCGCGCCAAAACTCAGCCACCCATGACCAGACAACACAGCTCGGACTTTGACGGAGAGCTACCAAGGACGAAACCAGGCACGGCTGGTGCCACGGAAGAGCACCAAACGGACCACCTGTAGTTGTACGCCGCAGGCCCCACCGCCACAGCTTTGACTTCACAACAACAGACAAACCAAGGCAAATGCGTGAACACGCCGGAGAAGAACCAACTACCTCAACCATAGTCGCACCGCCGACACCAACCCCACCATCATCGTTGCCACAGAAGTCTAGACGTTACCACCCGCCGCCAACCAACGGTCCCGCTAGCCGATCCCGAGCTCCAAGACGAAGCCCCCAAGAGGGAAAAAGACACCGAGGCACTGCCATCGTCCGATCACAGATCAAAGGTTTCCCCCTGAGAGGCCGAGATGGCCGGATCCGCGCGGGAGCGGTGCGGTAGCAAAGCAATGATTCTTCCGGGAAGGTGAACGACGGCCACAACCGTCGCCATCGTTGGTCACGGCACAAGGCCGCGATAGGGTCCTCACCCAAGCTCCCACACCAACTCAGTCGCACGTCATCCCACACCGGCTTCGGCAAGCCCACCAACCTTCACCACCATCAAAGCTAACCATCGACGAAGAAGAAGCACTGTGATCCGCCGCAGTCAACCGCACCTCGCAGAGACCATCGGCGTCCAACCTCCAGAATGAGGCACCAGATCCAATAACGGTCATCTAGACACAGAGCCACCGGATGTAGTGCAAGGTGATAACCCATAAGTATAGGGGATCGCAACAGTTTTCAAGGATAGAGTATTCAAACCAAATTTGTTGATTCAACACAACAAGGGAAGCCAAAGAATATATGCAAGTATTAGCAGCTGAGTTGTAAATTAAACCACATCTGGAGATTAAATATCTGTAGCAAAGTGATCAGTAGGAAAATAGTATGATAGTTTTGATAGTAATAGCAACATCAATAGTAACGGTAACAGTGATAGCAAAGATTTTGTAGCAAGTGCAATAGTAACAATAGCAGTAGTAACTTAGCAAGAACAATATGAGAGAAATTCGTAGGCATTGGATCGGTGAATTTGTTGGATGATATTCATTATATAACAGTCATTACCTAGGGCGATACGACACTAGCTCCAGTTCATAAATATAATGTAGGCATGTATTCCGTAAATAGTCATACATGCTTATGGAAAGAACTTGCATGACATCTTTTGTCCTGCCCTCCCGTGGCAGCGGGGTCCTATTGGAAACTAAGGGATATTAAGGCCCCCTTTTAATAGAGAACCAGAACAAAGCATTAACACACAGTGAATACATGAACTCCTCAAACTACGGTCATCACCGGGAAGTGTCCCGACTTCTGTCACTCTGGGTTTTCCGGATCATAACACGTAGTAGGTGACTATAACATGCAAGATCGGATCTAGAACATAAATATAATGATGATAACATAAACGGTTTAGATCTGAAATCATGGCACGTGGGCCCAAAGTGACAAGCATTAAGCATGTCAAAGTCATAGCAACATCAATCTCAGAAGATAATGGATATCAGGGATTAAGCCCTAACAAAAAGAACTCGATTACATGATGAATCTCATCCAACTCCTCACCGACCAGCGAGCCTACGAAGGAATTACTCACCGGTGGGGAGCACAATGGAATTGGCGATGGAGAAGGGTTGGTGATGACGAAGATCAAAGACCCCCCTCTCCGGAGCCCCAAATGGACTCTAGATCTAGCCTCCCGATGAAGAACAGGAGGTGGTGGCGGCTCCATCTCGTGAAACGCCATAATTCCTTCTTCCTCGTTTTTTCTTCGAAAATATGACTATATAGTATCAGGGTTGGAGTCTGCGGGGCCACCAGGTAGGGACAACCCACCTGGGCGCGTCCTGAAGGGGGGCGCGCCCTAGTGGATTGTGCCCACCCAGGTGCCCCTCCGGTGGTTCTTGGCTCCAGAAATTCTCTTTTACTATATAAAAATTCCTCTCAAAGTTTCGTCCAATCTGAGAACTTTTATTTCTGCACAAAAACAACACCATGATAGTTTTGCTGAAAACAGCGCCAATCCGGGTTAGTTTCATTCAAATCATGCAAATTAGAGTCCAAAACAAGAGGAAAAGCGTTAGGAAAAGTAGATACCTTGGAGACGTATCAGCTCCCCAAAGCTTAAACCTTTTCTTCTCCTCAAGCAATTCAGTTGATAAACTGAAAGTGAAAAAGAAAAACTTTTACGAACTCTTTTGCTCTTGTTTACATAAATATGCTCAATCAACAAACAGGTTTTCAGCCAAGATTATAACTAACCATGTCAACAATAACTCTTAGAAACTATATTAACTCATATCAATGACATAATCAACCAGCGAGCAATAATAAGATATCTCAAATAACAACACTTTGTCAAAACAACCATGATATAATATGACAATAGTGGTATCTCGCCAGTCCTTTCTGAGACCGCAAAACATAAATGCAGAGCACCTCCAAAGTTCAAGCAGCGACTAAACATTGTAGTTCATGGTAGAAAGGATCCAGTCATGATGGACCCAACATTAGCTATACACAATGCATGAGGATGAAAATAGTGCTCCCAGGTTCTAGCGCTTATTAGAGAAGGTGATGACATAACATAAAAGTAAATAAGAGGGAAGGAGTGTTTTACAGAGGTGCTAGAGCTCAAGTTTTAAAACAAAGGTAGAAATTTTGAGAAATGCACCCTTCTTGTTTACTTCGCGATCATTAGTTATCGGTATCTTCCATGCTAAACACATTAGCGGTGGTTCCCAAGCGATAAAAGTAAAGGTTTACTCCCCCTCCACCAACAATCACACTCCACGGCTTGTCCGAAACAACGGGTGCCGTCCATACCAACAACAGTCCAGGAGTGTTTTGTTTAATTTTTTGCAATTTGAGTTCGGGACTGGGAATCTCTATTACCGCCCCTCTCGTGCAAGGATGAGTGAATAAACACTCATCATGAGAATAACCCTCTTAACATGGAATATGCTGACTACCTCCTGTCGCTCTATGAAAAATCAAGGCACACAAAAAAGGATATTTATTTGAAGTTTTTAGAGGTGGCACATGCAAGTTTACTTGGACGGCCGGGTAATACCGCATATATGTAGGTATGATGGACTCATCTGGAATAACTTGGGTTTCATGGTTTTGATGCACAAGCATAATTGCCACTTAGTACAGGTGAAGGCTAGCAATTAGGTTGAGAAGCAGCCAGCTAGAGAGCGAAAACAGTCATGAACATGCATTATGCATAAGTAACATTGGATACTATCATGAGTAGGATATGAACACCATGAACATAAATATCATAGAGGCTATGTTGGTTTTGATTCAACTACATGCATGAACATGTGCCAAGTCAAGCCACTCGAACATTTAGAGGAGGATACCATATCATCATACTCCATCACAATCATTTTAACGCAATGTTGACATCCAAGATAAATCATTATCCACTCCTAGCTACTTAAGCATGGCATGAGAAACTATAATCTCTAATTGTCATTGCAAACATGTTTGATCATAATAGGCTGAATCATGGATACTAGATTAAACATATTTACAAAAACAGAACAAGTTGAGTTCATACCCGTTTCTCTCTGCCACAGCCAGTTCATCAAATATCGTCATTATTGCCTTTCACTTGCACGATTGAACGATATGAAAATAATAGTAATGCAAGAGTGCCATGGACTAAGCTGGAATCTGCAAACAATTTTATTCAAAAAGAAGAGAACACGGTAATACTGGCTCTCTGTTAGATCAACAATACATATGAGAGCCACTCAACATTTTCATCGTGGTCTTCCCCTCGGTACGACTCAATAATAAGAAAAGAAATTCAGAGAAACACACTGAAATATTTCTGAAGTTTTTGGTTTTTATCTAGAAAGGAAACAATTAAAGAAAGAAAGACAAAAACGAGAAAAACTATTTACGCGGGAGAGCTCCCAACAAGCAAAAGAAGAACAAGGATTTTTTTTTTGTTTTTTAGATACTACAACTAACTACACTGGAAAGAAAAATCTAAAAGAAGCATGAAATATTTTTTTGTATTTTCTCAAAGTTTTTCAAACACACAAGAAGAAGGCGAGAAAATAAATCTAGCATGGATAATACAATGAAAAAGTGTGGACACCGACAACTGGAATGAAATGTGTGAACATGAATGTAATGTCGGTGGAAATACGTACTCCCCCAAGCTTAGGCTTTTGGCCTAACTTGGTAACCACCACTCGAAGAAACCATGGGGTCCTATGTTGAAGTGCTGGGGAGCGGGCACCTGAGGGTCCTCCTACTGAGGCTCCTCCCGTGCACAGCCAGGTTGTTCCGGTAGGCAACAATGTCCTTAGGCATAATCATGTATCCGCCCCTGGCAATAGGATCAAACAAAGCAGGTGTAGGCAAAAGAATAACATCATAGGTAATCTCACTAAAGACCAAGTTGTATGGAACATCCATAGTGGTATTCTCTCTATCAATAAAGTGGTGGTGTGCCGTAGCCGAGCGATCTAAATAAACCTTGGGTAAAGGATAATCATGCTGGCGTATCTAAATGTTAAAGTGACTCGCCAAGCGAGTAGCATAAATACCACCATGTATTTTACCCTGGGATCTGTTAATGTGGAGGCGATGTGCCACAGTAGCTCCCAAGCTATAAGTGTTGTCGCCGTGAAGTGCACGACGTAAAACAACAAAGTCTGGAGCACTGAGTGCACGTACCGTCTCTCTAGCAAGCAAACACTTCATAATGAATAGAGCAAAATAATGTATAGCCGGAAGTGTAAGATAGTGACAGTGACACTCGATACCCCTCTCTCTCGTCCCCCACTGTCAGTGTACGGTAAAAGCCATCAAACTCCACGGGCCTAGGCTCTACTAAACTACCATCAGAAGGGAGCAAGCATATGTCACAAAATTCAATAAGCCGTGTCTGATGGGATTCAACATATAAGTTAAACCACCTATTGAAATAACTTTTATTTTTGCACAAAAACAACACAATGGTAGTTCTGCTGAAAACATCGTCAGTCTGGGTTAGTTTCATTCAAATCATGCAAATTGGAGTCCAAAACAAGAGGAAAAGCATTAGGAAAAGTAGATACATTGGAGACATATCACAAGCCATCGTGCACTGCCGAGTACCATGCCGACAAGGAATAGACGAGCGCTGCCCGAAGCCAAAACCACCATGGTTCTGGACTGCAGCCAAGCATCAGCAGCACCGACACACCCCATGCACGCCAACACGGCTGCCGGGGACCAGATCTGTAACAACAGCGCACCAAAAGCGCCCCTCCCCGGCATTCGAGCCTCCAACCTGCGCACCACTACGCCCCTCCACGGTCGAAGCCGCAGCCCAAGCAGCACACATGCCAACCCGAGCCTCTCCACCATGCGCCCCGCTGGGCCTCCACCACACTAGAGCAGGTGACCAGCAGGCCGCAGCTCTGGGCTGAGCTCCGCGCTGGGCTGGCAGGCCCCTCCATGCACCACCTCACGCCCTCACTGGCCGCGTAGTAAAAAACTGCATGCCGTCCCGGCCCGTGGGACGCCGCGCTCTCCTGTGGCATATTGTCGCCGTCATGGAACTGCAGATCTTGACCGGAACCATCGCATCTTGACCAACCTCCCACCCGCGTTGGCCCGCCGCAGCAGCCATAGTCATGCCAGATCTAGGCTCGGGCCCCAGACCCGCGCCCTCCACGCTAAAGCACCAAGGGAGCGTGTGGTGCGCTGCATCAGCCCCGCCATCTCGTTTCGCGGCCGCTGCCCAGGCCAACCCGCGCCGATGAGTTATATGTCTCCAATGTATATAAATTTTTTTATTGTTCCATGCTATTATATTAACCATCTTGGATGTTTTATATGTATTAATATGTTATTTTATATCATTTTTTGGGACTAACCTATTAACCTAGTGCCCAGTGCCAATTGCTGTTTTTTCCTAGTTTTTGTCTTTTACAGAAGATCAATATCAAACGGAGTCCAAACAGAACGAAACTTTTTTAGGATTTTCCTTGGACGAGAACACAACCACGGAGCTTCGGGAAGAGGCCAGAAGACCCACGAGGGGGCCACAAGCCCTAGGGACGCGCCCCAGGGGGTTCCCCTTGGCTTGTGGGCCCTTCGTAGACCTCCTAACCCTAACCTTGGCTCTATAAATACCTAAATATTCCCCTTACATCAGACGGCACACCAAAAATATTTTTCGCTGCCGCAAGCTTCTGTTCTCGTGAGATCCCATCTTGGGACCTTGTCCGACACTCTGCCGGAGGGGCATTCGATCACGGAGGGCCGCTACACCAATCTTGCTACCCTTTCGATGATGTGTCAGTAGTTTACCACAGACCTATGGGTCCATAGCTTGTAGCTAGGTGGCTACCTCTCTTTCTTTGATCTTCAATACAAAGTTCTCCTTGATGTTCTTGGAGATCTATTCGATGTAATCTTCTTTTGTGGTGCATTTGTTGAGATCCGATGAATTGTGGATTTGTGATCAAATTATTTATGAATAGTATTTGAGTCTTCTCTGAACTCTTTTATGCATGATTAAGATAGCTTTGTATTTCTCTCCCATCTGTCGATTTGGTTTGGCCAACTAGATTGGTTTTTCTTGCAATGGGAGAGGTGCTTTTTGATGGGTTCAATCTTGCGGTGTCCTCACCCAGTGACAGAAGGGGTAGCGAGGCACGTATTTGTATTATTGCCATTAAGGATAAAAAGATAGGTTTCTTTTACCATATTGATTGGATCTATCCCTCTACATCATGTCATCTTGCTTAAGGCGTTACTTCGTTCTTGTTAACTTAATTCACTAGATGCATGTTGGATAGTGGTCGATGTGTGGAGTAGTAGTAGTAGATGCAGACAGGAGTCGGTCTACTTGTCACGGACGCGATGCCTATATTCATGATCCTTGCCTTAGATATCGCCATAACTTTGCGCTTTTCTATCAGTTGCTCAATAGTAATTTGTTCACCCACCGTATGTGTTCATTCAAAAGAGAAGCCTCTATTGAGAACTATGGTCCTCGGGTCTATTTCTCATTATATATTTTTAGATCTATAAAATCAAAACCCAAAAATACATTGCTGCAATTTATTTATATTTACTTTATTTTTCCTTTTACTTATCTTTTATATCTATCTCTATTAGATCTTACTCTTGTTTGTGACCATGAAGGGATTGATAACCCCTTTTTCGCGTTGAGTGCAAGTGTTTGTTAGTTTGTCTAGGTGCATCTATTGTGGACTTACTTGTACCTCCTACTGGATTGCTACCTTGGTTCTTAACCGAGGAAAATACTTATCTCTACTTTGCTGCATCACCCTTTCCTCTTCAAGGAAAAAGTCAACGCAAGCTCAAGAAGTAGCAGGAAGAATTTCTGGCGCCGTTGCCGGGGTGGTTCTACATCAAGCCTACCAAGTACCTATCATAAACACTCATCTCTTGCATTACATTATTTGCAATTTGCCTCTCATTTTCCTCTCCCGCACTTCTAAAACGTTTTCAGAAAAAGACAAAAATATTTTCCTTTTTATTCGCCTTATTTCGTTCATCTTTTCGTTTGATTTTTGTTTGCTTGTGTGATAGATCTCTTGCTTTAAACCTATTATCATGAGTGATTTCGGTATGGCAGAAACAGACGATGGTATAACTCCTAAAATTGGACGTTCTGCTAATCTGGATGCTAAAACTTTTGTTCTGGGACAAGGGAATGTTATAGGAAAGAAACCATCCAAGAGTTCTTTAATTGCGTCGGGACTCTGACTTGTGTTGATGTTCCCATACCTAAAATAACTAAAACTTATGCAGACGCTATTTCGGCTCTTGTTCTTGAACTTGAGAAAAGATTTATTCACACTCACCCCACCTTGCAAAGATTTTTTTATGAGCTACCTATTATAAAGGACCCTAAGGCGAAAAAATAGCTACCCTTGTCCTTATGAATTAGTTTGATCATATAGTACAGGAAGTTAGGGAGGTATTTGATTTTTATGGTATGAACCATGAGAAACCGGTAATAGACGAGATCCTCTACAATAGTGATTATGTTTTAACAACTTACCTTGGCAATAATCAAATCTTTGATGAGAACCTTACAAAGGGAATTCCTATTCAAAGGGGATATTCTAAGGGACAACTTGATAATGCTAAAATTTCTATCGATGATGTGTTCCATGTTATATTTGAAAAACCTCCTGACAAAAACATTTTCATGGAAATTAAGAAGAAAGATGACAATATCTAGATCTATGCATTATGCCTAGCTAGGGGCATAAAACAGTAGCACTTGTTGGGAGGCAACCCAATTTTTTTTGTTTTTGCTCTTGTTTTTAATAAATACACAATATTACCTCTGTATTAATTGTGTTTTGGTGTTTTAGTTAGTGTTTGAGCCAAGCAAGACCTTTGGGACTCTTTGGTATATTGTCGATTTGGTTTTGCTGAAAAGCAGAAACTTTTGCATCTAGTAACAGAATTGTTAAAATTCACTGGAGCGTGGAAAAATTCTGAATTTTTTACACAAGATTCATATATGAATTACCTCTGTTTTCCTAAGTTTTCATAATGTTTGGAGTAATAAAAGCATGACTAATGCTCCGGTCTTTACAAACTGCTCTATTTTTGACAGATTCTATTTTCGATGTGTTGTTTGCTTATTTTGAGGAATCTATGGGTAGTATCGGGGGGTATGAACCATGGAAAAATTGGAATACAGTAGATATAACACCAATATAAAATTGGAATGAGTTCACAACAGTACCTGCCATGGTTTTGTCACGGCAGATGTCCTGGTGAAAGGACTTAAGCGTGGAGCCATAGCAACGGTGATTAGCTTGTTGGGGTTGAGCAGGACGAGAGACAGGGGATTACCCAGGTTCGGCCCCTCATGGTGGAGGTAAAAGCCTACTCCTTCTCTTATTGCGTATTGCTTCAATATCGATTACAAGGGAGCAGATTTTCTTTACCTAGCGCTCGATTGATTGTAACATGTCTATTCTATGTCGGGAACTCGCCTTTATATACAGGTCGAGGTCTCCGGCTTACAAGAGTTCCGGTCCGCTTATTCTTAATGACCGATCCTGGATCTAAGTCGCCTTGCCTTCTATGGCAAGTCGCCATTGGGCGGTTTACACTTCTGGGCCATGCACCATCTTCTAACCTTGGGCTCAATCCGGCCCATCTTGTAAATCGCCTCTTTTCCCTTGTGTCTTAATGACATGGGCCTGTCTAAAGCTTGTCTTCCTAAGTTGCCAGCGGCCTAACCCGGCCCTTTCAGGGTAGGTTATATCACGGGGTTATTGTTGGGGAACGCAACAATAATTCAAAATTTTCCTACGTATCACCAAGATCAAACTAGGATATTCTAGCAACAAGAGAGAGAGAGAGGATGTGCATCTTCATACCTTTGAAGATCGCTAAGTGGAAGCGTTACTAGAACGCGGATGATGGAGTCGTACTCGCGGTGATTCAAATCACGGAAGATACGATCTAACGCCGAACGGAAGGCGCCTCCGCGTTCAACACACGTACAGCCCGGGGACGTCTCCTCCTTCTTGATCCAGCAAGGGGAGAGGAGAAGTTGAGGGAGAGCTTCGGCAGCACGACAGCGTGGTGGTGGAGCTTGCAGTTCTCTGGGAGGGCTTCGCGAAGCACTACTTCTACGGAGGAGGTGTTAGAGAGGGGGAGGGCTGCGCCAAGGGATGGATGCGGCAGCCCTCCCACCTCCCCTCTATTTATAGGGGCAAGGGAGAGGGGGCCTGGCCCCCTCCATATGGATATAGAGCGGGGCAGTGGCCAAGGGGGGAGGCTTGCCCCCCAAGCAAAGGAGGGCGCCCCCTTTAGGGTTTCCCCCCAACCCTAGGCGCATGGGCCCTAGGGGGTTTAGCGCCCAACCCACTTAGGGGCTGGTTCCCCTCCATATTCAGCCCATAGGGCCCTCCGGTGTAGGTGGACCCTCTCGGTGGACCCCCGAAACCCTTTCGGTGGTCCCGGTACAATACCGATAAACCCCCGAACACTTTCGGCGACCGAATAAGGACTTCCCATATATAAATCTTTATCTCCGGACCATTCTAGAACTCCTTGTGACATTCAGGATCTCATCCGGGACTCCGAACAACATACTGTAACCACATACTAATTCCCATAACAACTCTAGCGTCACCGAACCTTAGGTGTGTAGACCCTATGGGTTCGGGAATCATGCAGACATGACCGAGACATCTCTCCGGCCAATAACCAACAGCGGGATCTGGATACCCATGTTGGTTCCCACATGTTCCACGATGATCTCATTGGTTGAACCACGATGACGGGGATTCAATCAATCTCGTATACAATTCCCTTTATCCATCGGTATGTTACTTGCCCGAGATTCGATCATCGGTATCCTAATACCTCGTTCAATCTCGTTACCGGCAAGGCTCTTTACTCGTTCCATAATGCATGATCCCATGACCAACTCCTTAGTCATATTGACCTCATTATGATGATGCATTACCGAGTGGGCCCAGAGATACCTCTCCGTCACATGGAGTGACAAATCCCAGTCTCGATTTGTGCCAACTCAACAGACACTTTCGGAGATACCTGTAGTGTACCTTTATAGCCACCCAGTTACGTTTTGACATTTGGTACACCCAAAGCATTCCTACGGTATCCGGGAGTTGCACAATCTCATGGTCTAAATAAATGATACTTGAAATTAGAAAATCTCTTAGCAAACGAACTACACGATCTTGTGCTATGCTTAGGATTGGGTCTTGTCCATCACATCATTCTCCTAATGATGTGATCCCGTTATCAATGACATCCAATTTCCATGGTCAGGAAACCATGACCATCTATTGATCAACGAGCTAGTCAACTAGAGGCTCACCAGGGACATGTTGTGGCCTATGTATTCGCACATGTATTACGGTTTCCGGTTAATACAATTATAGCATGAACAATAGACAATTATCATGAACAAGGAAATATAATAACAACCATTTTATTATTGCCTCTAGGGCATATTTCCAACAGTCTCCCACTTGCACTAGAGTCAATAATCTAGTTACATTGTGATGAATCGAACAACCATAGAGTTTTGGTGTTGATCATGTTTTGCTCATAGAAGAGGTTTAGTCAGTGGATCTGCGACATTCAGATCCATATGCACTTTACAAATATCTATGTCTCCATCTTGAACATTTTCACGAATGGAGTTGAAGCGACGCTTGATATGCCTGGTCTTCTTATGAAACCTAGGCTCCTTGGCAAGGGCAATAGCTCTAGTGTTGTCACAGAAGAGAGTCATCGGGCCCGACGCATTGGGAATAACTCCTAGGTCGGTAATGAACTCCTTCATCCAGATTGCTTCATGTGCTGCCTCCGAGGCTGCCATGTACTCCGGTTCACATGTAGATCCGACCACGACGCTTTGCTTGCAACTCACCAGCTGACTACCCCACCATTCAAAATATACACGTATACGGTTTGTGACTTGGAGTCATCCAGATCTATGTCGAAGCTAGCATCGACGCAACCCTTTACGACGAGCTCTTCGTCACCTCCATAAACGAGAAACATATACTTAGTCCTTTTCAGGCACTTCAGGATATTCTTGACCGCTGTCCAGTGTTCCATGCCGGGATTACTTTGGTACCTCCCTACCAAACTTACGACAAGGTTCACATCAGGTCTGGTACACAGCATGGCATACATGATAGACCCTATGGCGGAGGCATAGGGGACGACACTCATCTTTTCTCTATCTTCTGCCGAGGTCGGGCATTGAGCCGTGCTCAATTTCACACCTTGCAATACAGGCAAGAACCCCTTCTTGGACTGATCCATATTGAACTTCTTCAATATCTTATCAAGGTATGTGCTTTGTGAAAGACCGATGAGGCGTCTCGATCTATCTCTATAGATCTTGATGCCTAATATGTAAGTAGCTCCTCCAAGGTCCTTCATTGAAAAACACTTATTCAAGTAGACCTTTATGCTTTCCAAAAGTTCTATATCTTTTCCCATCAATTGTATTTTCATCCACATATAATATGAGAAATGCTACATAGCTCCCACTCACTTTCTTGTAAATGCAGGCTTCTCCATAAGACTGCATAAAACCAAACGCTTTGATCACTTCATCAAGGCGAATGTTCCAACTCCGAGATGCTTGCACCAGCCCATAGATGGAGTGCTGGAGCTTGCACACCTTGTTAGCATTCTTAGGTTCGACAAAACCTTCCGGCTGCATCATATACAATTCTTACTTAAGGAAACCGTTAAGGAATGCCATTTTGAAGTCCACTTGCCATATCTCATAATCATAGAATGCGGCAATTGCTAACATGATTTGGACGGACTTCAGCTTCACTACGGGTGAGAATGTCTCATCTCATCAGATGAACCATGATGTCGGGGATTCAATCAATCCCGTATACAATTCCCTTTGTCCATCGGTATGTTACTTGCCCGAGATTTGATCATTGGTATCCTAATACCTTGTCCAATCTCGTTACTGGCAAGTCTCTTTACTCATTACGTAATGCATGATCCCTTGACCAACTCCTTAGTCACATTGAGCTCATTATGATGATGCATTACTAAGTGGGCCCAGAGATACCTCTTCGTCACACGGAGTGACAAATCCCAGTCTCGATTCGTGCCAAGTCAACAGACACTTTCGGAGATACCTTTAGTGTACCTTTATAGCCACCCTGTTACGTTGTGACGTTTGTTACACCCAAAGCATTCCTATGATATCCGGGAGTTGCACAATCTCATGGTCTAAGGAAATGATACTTGACATTATAAAAGCTCTTAGCAAATGAACTACACGATCTTGTGCTATGCTTAGGATTGGGTCTTGTCCATCACATCATTCTCCTAATGATGTGATCCCGTTATCAATGACATCCAATGTCCATGGCCAGGAAACCATGACCATCTATTGATCAATGAGCTAGTCAAATAGAGGCTCACCAGGGACATGTTGTGGTCTATGTATTCACACATGTATTACGGTTTCCGGTTAATACAATTATAGCATGAACAATAGACAATTATCATGAACAAGGAAATATAATAATGACCATTTTATTATTGCCTCTAGGGCATATTTCCAATAGTTATATCCCCAACAGTACCTAAAAGTGGAGATTTGTTTTATCATACTAACGGATCTCATGATTTTTTTTTTGAGTTTTGTGTTGTGAAGTTTTCATGTTTTGGGTAAAGATTTGATGGACTATGGAATAAGGAGTGGGAAGAGCCTAAGCTTGGGGATGCCCAAGGAACCCCAAGGTAACATTCAAGGACAACCAAGCATCTAAGGTTGGGGATGCCCCAGATGGCATCCCCTCTTTTGTCTTCAATCCATCGGTAAATTTACTTGAGGCTATATTTTTATTCACCACATGATATGTGTTTTGCTTGGAGCGTCTTGTATTATATCACTACAAAAAAAGACACATCCGTGACATTTTGGGCCGAACGAAACTTTTTTCTGTCATACATATGACAATTCTATGACGATAATTGTGACAAAACCCGGTATCATCATAGATGTGATGGGCTCCTACTTCTATGACAAAAAATTATGACAGAAAATGGGCTTTTCATCCTGGGCAGGCCAGAGACGCAGCTGCATGACATTCTTTGGGCCGTCCATGACGGAAAAAACCGTGGTAGAAGCGAGGGGGAGGAAAATTTCGGGGAGTTGCCGGTTAATGTGGGAGAGCGATGCGCGTTTCTCTCGTACAGGTACGCGCGTGTGTGCGAGGCGTTGGCTCTAACTGAACCCGAGCGAGGCGTTGGGCTCTAACCGAACCCGAGCGATTGCACTGCAGGCTACGCATTACTGAACCCGAGCGATCGATCAATGGCTGTTAACTGAACCCGATGGAGCGATTCCTTCGCTACTGTTGCTAACTGAAGCCGATCAATGCTGCCTCTGGGATGAACAGTGAGCGTTCCGAGGGGGGGGGTTGGATGAACAGTGAGTGGTGGCGTTGCCTCTGGATGAACAGGAACCCGTGGTGTGGAGGGCTGGATGAATAGTAGACGGTTGAGGGGTGGCCGTGGAGGGGTGGTTGAACAGGACCCCGTGGTGTGGAGGGCTGGATGAATAGTAGACGGTGGAGGGGTGCCCGTGGAGGGGTGGTTGAACAGTAGCCGGTGGAGTAGCGCGTGGTGGAGGCTGGATGAACAGGAGCCCGTGGAGGCTGGAGGAGGTCGACGGTAGCCCGTGGAGGCTGGAGGAGGTCGACGGTGGAGATGAAACAGGTATCCCGTGGAGTTCCCCATTTTGCGGTAGCACACCCCTCCCGTTTCGACCGTGGCTCCAATAAAGTCTGTTTCTCCATTTTGCGTAACACCACACCCTCCTGATGGAAACAGGACCCGTTTCGAGTAGCGCTCCCACAAGTCGTTTTGTGGTACGCCACACCCTCCGTGAACGAACTCGTATTCGTCGTTTTGGCGGTACGGCCGACACCCCTCCGATCACAGGACCTCGTTTGACATCAAGAGGTCGTTTCCTCGTTTGTCGGTACACATCGCTCGTTTCATCGCTGTTCATCCAGCGGTTGGCTCCCCCGTTCTGTTTGCCTCCGAAACCGACACTTTGTTGCATCCCCATGAACCGACGCATTCCGTTGCTCGCCGATGAAAGACACATTCGTTGCTCCCCCATAGAACACGACGCATTCCGTTGCCTCCATGAACACAAGCCCTTGCCGTACGTATGCTACTGCGTCGAGACCCCCCGTAGGTACACATACGTGGCCGTATTTTCTTTCTTGCACCTTGGCCGTTGTACGTGCGTGTACATGCTACGTGCGCGCCTCTACTACCACACGTGCACGCCTCTACAACGACCAGTATGTACGTACATGTTCGTGACCAGAATGACAACGCTACGTACGTTTCGACCAGGTGGGTCCCGACTATCAGGCACTTCCTTGCGTGCGAAAATGTAGCTGGTGGGTCCCATCAGTCAGAGGGGCGAATCATTTTTTTGCCCGGACGCACTTCCTTGCGTGCGAAGGTGTAGCTGGTGGGTCCCAACAGTCAGGGGGGAAACGTTTTTTTCGCGAAATACGGTGGCCCATCCGGTGGGTCCCCGCTGTCAGGTGGAGGAATAATTATTTTCCGCGTAATAAGGAGGCACTTCCTTGCTGCGGCCATGGACTCAGCTGTCAGCCTCTCCACATACAGTCCACGTCCGATGGAAATCGTTCCTTGACCACGTTGACCAGCCGCGTCGAGAGCACCAGGGCGGTGGACGACGGCGAGGACTAGGAAGGGGACGACGGGGAGCCGGGGAAGACGCGACAGTGGAAGCCCGCGCCGAGAGGAGTACGAGGGTTCACTAGTTCGGCTGCGGTGTGAGGCTGCCGTCGCCGCAGGGCTTGGCCAGCGGTGGGAATAGTAGGGGGCGGTGAGGCCTCCGCGGCAGCACATCCGGCCACGGGAGGCAGGAGCATGCGGCACGACCGGCGCTGCTTTGGGCGGCTGGAGAAGAAGACCAGAGGTTGAAGAAGCACTACGGCCGTTAGATGGACATCGTACGGTCACTGGAGCTAGAATCGTTTATATTGACTAAGTTGACAAAGCCCTCCGTCCCCGTCAACTTAGTAGGCCCACAAGTCAGCCTCCCACCAAGGTGGGTCCCAGCTAGCTGGCGGGTATTCATTTTTTTTGTGCGTAATAAGGAGGCACTTCCGGTGGGTCTGAGCTGACAGCAGGGGGAACGTTTTTTTCGTGAAATATGGTGGCCTGTCAGTTGGGTCCCAGCAGTCAGGGGCAAACGTTTTTTTTCGCGAAATACTGGTGGCCCGTCCGGTGGGTCCCTGCTGTTAGGTGGAGCAATAATTATTTTCCGCGTAATAAGGAGGCACTTCTGTGCGGCTGCCGTGGACCCAGCTATCAGCCTCTCCACGTACAGTATTCTTCCGATGGAATTCGGTCGTTTACCACATTGACCACGCCGCGCCGAGAGCACCACGGTGGTGGAAGACGGCGAGGGCTAGGAAGGGGACGACGTGGAGTCGGGGAAGACGCGGCAGTGGATGCCCACGCGGAGAGGAGAACGAGGGTTCACTGGTTCGGCTGCGCTGCCATCGCCGCAGAATAACAGGGGGTGTGGGTGAGTGGAGTGGAGGGATGGCCTGGCCAGCGGTGGGAGTAGTATGGGGGCGGTGAGGCCTCTGCGGCAGCACAGCCGGCCACGGTAGGCAGGAGCAGGCGGCACGACCGGCGCTGCTTTGGGCGGCGGGAGCAAGAAGACCAGAGGTTGAAGAAGCACTACGGCCGTTGGATGGACATCGTACGGTCAGTCGAGGTAGAATCGTGCATATTGACTAAGTTGACAAAGCCCTTCGTCCCCGTCAACTTATTAGGCCCACTATACTGGGTCCCAGCTAGCAGGGGGAGTATTCTTTTTTTTGGGCGTAATAAGGAGGCACTTCCTTGCGTGCGAAGATATAGCTGGTGGGTCCGAGATGTCAGCGGAGGTAACATTTTTTTCGCAAAATACAGAGGCCCTTTCGGTGGGTCCTAGATGTCAGGTGGAGGAATCATTATTTTGCGCGTAATAAGGAGGCATTTCCTTGCGTGCGGCCGTGGACCCAGCTGCCAGCCTCTCCACGTACAGTCCACTTCCGATGGATGTCGTTCATTGACCACGTTGACCAGGCCGCGCCGAGAGCACCAGGGCAGTGGACGAGGGCGAGGCCTAGGAAGGGAACGACACGGAGCCAGAGAATACTCGGCAGTTATTTCCCACGCGGAGGAGTACGAGGGTTTACTGGTTCGTCTGCCGTCGTCAGAGAATAACAACATGTGTGGGACTGAGGGTGAGTAGAGGGATAGCTAGGCCAGCGATGGGAGTACGATGGGGCGGTGAGGCCTGCGCGGCAACACAGCCGGCCGCGGGGAGGAGGGAGCAGGCAGTCCCGCCGGCGCTTGTTTGAGCGGCTGGAGCAAGAAGAGCAGAGATTGAAGAAGCACGACGACCGTTGGATGGACATCCAACAGTATACATGCCATCTGTGGAAAGCCTCAAATGTGTGGAAAACAACATACAGCCCATCTACCATTATTTCAAATAGTTTACAGCCCATTTGCTAATTCTTACGGGTTTTTTTGGAGCCCATATTCTTTTTGTTAGCATTACAGCCCATATTGTGGCCACGGTTAAAAAATTATACGAAATTTTGCATATGTCGGTGCGGTCTGAATTGTTTTTAATCCTGAAATTTCGAGTCACATTCAGACTGATTTTAAAAATAAATGTATATCAATATAAAATCCAATAAATTGTCCATGCATAAAAATCAATGCAATTTAAAATTTCGAAATGAAAAAAAAAGATATTTGAAAGTAATTGCCGGTTTGATGTGTTTTAAAAATGTACAACCCATTTCTCATTACTGATAGGCCATTTTCTCGACCAGCCCAACAGGCCTGATAAAGTGACTTACTTGACAAATCACAAAAAAACTGGGCTAGCCATTTTCAAGAAGAAAAAAACTACTGGGCTGGTCTGTGGTAAACATAAAAGAAAAGGCTGTCTAGACTGGCCAGAGTGTCCCGCACAGCCCAGTTGACACCCTGCTTCCGTCACAGAAACATATTAGATAAATGCCACTCCAATTATGGCGATTCATAAAAATGGCACTGCAATTTCCAAACTTTGAAAAATGCCACTGCAATTTTTGCAAACTTTGAAAAACGCCACTGCAGTTTGCAAACTTTGAAAAACGCCACTCCAGACTTCAAAAAATGCCACTAGAAATGGCATGAAATGGCATTTTTCAAAGTTTGGAAATTGCAGTGGCATTTCTCGGAGGCATTTATCAAATTAACCCAAAACAAAAATAACTGGGCGAGCTGCTGGGTTCCTAGTGTCAGCCGCTCGTTGTGCAATTCTCTTGTTTATTGACTACGTTGACAATGGCATGGGACCCAGATATCAGAAATCCACTAGGAGGAGCCATTCTTTTTATTGGCTTGAAATAAGGAGGCACTTGCTTGCGTACTGCCATGACCTTGGCGGGTCCCTGCTGTCATCCTCTCCACGTACAATCATCTCATGATTGTGTACGCGTCAACTTGCTAGGCCCACAAGTCAGCCTCTAAACCCGTGGAGGACAAATACAACCCATTTAAAAAAATAACAGCCCATTCCATACGTTCAAACGGAAAGTTCAACATTCAGAGCAAAGTAACAGGTCTGATCCACATATAGAGTACTGAACTTTCACGTTGACAACCATCATAGCCAAGTTAACTATCTACTCCCACTAGACAAGTACTAACTTACTCTTAGCTAACTAGACGATGCCGGCGGTACACGCTAAACACCGGCACCGGCGTCCTGCGCCTCGCCTCGGACTTGCCAGAGGTGCGATAGGGCGCGTTGCTCGCGCGCGTTGGCCCTTTCCATGCCGGCGTGGTCCACCGAAGCTGGTAGTAAAAATCAGCATCGCGAACACGTGCGTGCCCGACAGCCTCTAGGGCTATTTGCCGGGCGCCGGCCTCCATGTAGTTGGCCCAGTTGCGGGTGCTCTGCTCGCGACTCAGAGCGTCGGTGCACTGCTGCTCCATGTCCCGCTGGCGGCGCAAATCGGTGTTATGCTGCTCCTCCGCCAGGCGGTCGCGCTCCAACAACTACTGCTCCTCCGCCATGCGGTTGCGCTCCAACAACTCCTCGATCTAGACATTGCCATCTAAAGACAGATAGAATGCCTCCTCCCTCCGTCTGCCTTCCGGTGAAAAACCGAACACTAGTTCCGGCGGTGACCGCCTCCGGCGTCGCCTACCGCGGACAGGCGAGGGCATGGCGGACGTGGCGAGCGACGTCGGGCTGGTGGGGGCTTATGAGGATATGGCGAGTTGGGTCACGGTGGCACTAGAGAATGCCGGGAAATAGTACTTATAGGGGGAAGGTAGCACGACGGTCATTGGAATTCAATGCATAATGGCTTAGCACGCCAGCTTGCTGTGGAAAACTAGGGAAACTGAAATTATGACTGTGCCGTCCCGTCCCATCTGGGTCGCACGCCGGCATGGCGGTCAAACGAGTGCACTCGAATCATCTCCCTCCTTGTCAATAATGATCTCACAGATTTAAAAAGCCCGCAACAATTAAAGTGTATCTTTTTTGCATCATTTAGCTGCCTTAATTACGGCCGGCTGCATGCAAACACTCAGAATAGCTCGCAGGCAGTACGCTAAGCAGCATGCAACGAGTCACAGTCGAGGGTCACATGCAGCCACTTAAATCGCTGGAATTAATTAGGCTTAAACTTCTGCATGCCGTTAATTATTGCCATGCCTTGGTCTTGCTGCTTTGCTCACGGGACTAATAAACCCGGACGGAGGGAGTACCTTGGTTGGTGAGAGGTTTGAATTAAGCCCTGCAAACCGGAAAGAAGGTACTAGTACGTGCGTGATCCGCTATTTATTCGTGTAGGATCGAGTAGGTCGTTTCTTGAATTGAGCCCTGCAAACTGGAAAGGAGGTAGTACGTGCGTGATATGCTATTTATCCGTGTAGGATCGATAGTGTAGCTTGTCAGTTTCTTCAGAGGTAGGCATTTTTATCCGTGTAGGATCGATAGTGTAGCTTGTCAGTTTCTTCAGAGGTAGGCATTTTTATTCAAAAAACTGCCACTTCGCATCTTGCGTCGCAAATAAAACTGCCAGGTGTGCATTTGTAGGCTAGCTATTGATCGATTAGTAACTTGTAAACACTGAGCGAACAGAAATAAGTAACTGTTAATGCATCTCAATGATTCACAAATCATATACAAATATGTAGCTCCAAAAGCAAAGATCAGCCACTTCAGATCTTGCATCGCAACTAAAACTAACTAGTATGATTCCCATACATAAGATCAACATGTTAATGCATCTCAATGATTCACAGATCATATACAATATGTAGCTCCAAAAGCAAAGATCTAGAAAAAAACATCTGTTCTTCCTACTAACATGGATGCTTCTCTTGGCCAACATTCAGTACAGGTTGAAAGACAAATTTGTTTGTGAAGTCTACAATTCCTCTTGCAAACGTAAGTGGTTTCACCAACAGCTGGAACCATGAGAATGAACCACACATGATGGAGGAACATCCACTGCAATATGATTTGGTCTTCTCTCGCTCACACCGCGAGACTATTTTTGGAATACAAACTTTAACTTAGGGAAAATGATGCCCATTGTATAATCAGACCAAAGCAATGAAGCACCAAGTGTTAGCTAGTAAATAGTACAGCACTACTTTTCTGCAGTCCATGAAGTCACTATCCAATCTTTGTGTCTATTTTCAAATGGCACTGCATGCAGTGACTATACTATTCTCTTGTGCAGTTCAACCAAAATTGCGGACACTTTGTTTGTTTGCCAAATAGCAATGGGCAGACATCTCTGTCTGCACAAATATCAAGCAGCTAGTAAACATATACCACACCATGTTCGCAGTGATGGAAGAGGTGAAATCGATACAACCGAAATTGAGCATCCAATCTTTGAATCCTGTCCTACACCTCAAATGTAGGTCCACCCTGCCAATAAATTCACATGCAAACCACTAGTATTACTATCTAATGACAGTATGAAAGTGCAACTATCCCTAGGTGGTTTTAGTAATCCATAACAACATAGAGCTCATTGAGCTAATGCTATTCCAAGACTATTATTTCAGGAAAGCTCAATGAATGGCATGGCATGGATGATGAAAGTGGATCCCTCAAAATACTAAGGACAAAGGATTGGCTCAAGCTCAAAAGCTCAAGACTCTTCATTTTACATTTTAGTGATCCAAGATCACATTGAGTCTATAGGAAAAGCCAATACTATCAAGGAGGGATGAGGTGTTGCTTAATGAGCCTCTTGCTTCATGTGCTTAGTGATATGCTCCAAAACCCTCAACTACTTTCCCACATCCACAAATGACCTAAACCCAAAGCCAAAATCGGTCACACCGATTCTTCCTATCCGGCGCCACCGATTCCAAAAGTCATAGCCACTGCCACAAACCCTAAGCAAATCGGTCTTACCGATAGGGATCTCGGTCTCACCGAGATGGGGTTGTAATCTCTCTGTTTCCCTTCATAACGTTTCGGTCTAACCGAAGTGAGCGATCGGTCCCACCGAGATTGCAATGTAAACTCTCTGTTTCCTTTTTGTAACATTTCGGTCTCACCGAAAAGAGCAAATCGGTCCCACCGAGTTTACCTGACCAACTCTCTGGAAAGCTTATTACCAAATCGGTCTCACCGAGTTTGTGTAATCGGTCTTACCGAGATTACGTTATGCCCTAACCCTAACCGAATCGGTCTCACCGAGATGCATGTCAGTCCCACCGAAAATCACTAACGGTCACTAGGTTTACTAAATCGGTCCGACCGAGTTTAACGATTCGGTCCCACCGAGTTTGGTAAATTGTGTGTAACAGTTAGATTTTGTGTGGAGGCTATATATACCCCTCCACCTCCTCTTCATTCGTGGAGAGAGCCATCAGAACGAACCTACACTTCCAACTTACCATTTCTGAGAGAGAACCACCTACTCATGTGTTGAGGCCAAGATATTCCATTCCTACCATATGAATCTTGATCTCTAGCCTTCCCCAAGTTGCTTTCCACTCAAATCTTCTTTCCACCAGATCCAAAACCTATGAGAGAGAGTTGAGTGTTGGGGAGACTATCATTTGAAGCACAAGAGCAAGGAGTTCATCATCAACGCACCATTTGTTACTTCTTGGAGAGTGGTGTCTCCTAGATTGGCTAGGTGTCACTTGGGAGCCTCCGACAAGATTGTGGAGTTGAACCAAGGAGTTTGTAAGGGCAAGGAGATCGCCTACTTCGTGAAGATCTACCGCTAGTGAGGCAAGTCCTTCGTGGGCGACGGCCATGGTGGGATAGACAAGGTTGCTTCTTTGTGGACCCTTCGTGGGTGGAGCCCTCCGTGGACTCGCGCAGCCGTTACCCTTCGTGGGTTGAAGTCTCCATCAACGTGGATGTACGATAGCACCACCTATCGGAACCACGCCAAAAACATCCGTGTCTCCAATTGCGTTTGAATCCTCCAAACCCTTCCCTTTACTTTCTTGCAAGTTGCATGCTTTAATTTCCGCTGCCTATATACTCTTTGCATGCTTGCTTGAATTGTGTGATGATTGCTTGACTTGTCCTAAAATAGCTAAAATCTGCCAAACTCTAAAATTGGGAAAAGGTTAAGTTTTTATTGGTCAAGTAGTCTAATCACCCCCCTCTAGACATACTTCAAGGTCCTACAAGTGGTATCAGAGCTTTGGTCTCCATTTGCTTTGATTTCCATAGCTTTTGGTGGTCATAGCCTTGGTTTCACAACCTAGGAGAGTATGGCGTCTAGCGAGGGAAATTATCACCGTAGAGGTCCTTACTTTGATGGTACTAATTTTGCTAGTTGGAAGCATAAGATGAAAATGCATATTCTTGGACATAACCCCGCCGTTTGGGCAATTATTTGTATTGGCTTGCAAGGTGAATTCTTCGATGGGAGAGAACCGAACCGTGAAGCTAATGCGGAAGAATTGAAGATGCTGCAATACAACGCTCAAGCTTGTGATATCATCTTCAACGGATTGTGCCCCGAAGAATTCAACAAAATCAGCCGTCTTGAGAATGCAAAGGAAATTTGGGATACTTTGATTGATATGCATGAAGGTACCGAGTCCGTCAAGGAATCCAAGTTGGATGTGCTCCAAAGTCATCTTGACAAGTTCAAAATGAAGGATGGTGAAGGTGTCGCTGAAATGTACTCTAGGCTTGCTCTTATCACAAATGAGATTGCCGGCTTAGGGAGTGAAGAGATGACCGACAAATTCATCATCAAGAAGATTCTAAGAGCATTGGATGGAAAGTATGATACCGTATGCACATTGATCCAAATGATGCCAAACTACAAAGATCTCAAGCCAACGGAAGTCATTGGAAGAATTGTTGCTCATGAGATGTCACTCAAGGATAAGGAGGAACTTCACAACAAGTCAAGTGGTGCTTACAAAGCCTCAAGTGAAGCCCCCACATCATCAAGTGAGAAACAACCTTCAATGAAGAATTGAGCTTAATGGTGAAGAACTTCAACAAATTCTACAAGAGTAGAAGCAAAGAAAGAAGCTCCAAGTCAAGGTCGTACAATGACAAAAGATCTTCTAGTCGAGAGCGCAATTGCTACAATTGTGGGAGACCCGGACACTAGTCCAATGAGTGTATGACACCCTACAAAAGAAGAGAAGATTCTCCAAGAAGAAGGAGCAAAAGAGAAGAATCACCACCAAGAGAGAGGAGGAGTAGAGATGATCGTTATGAACGAAGACCCTCACGGAGAAGCAAGGATTCGGAAAGGAAGGACAAGTCATCAAGGAGCTACACAAAACGAAGACATCAAGCTCATGTTGGTGAATGGGTATCTGGCTCCGACTCCGACAATCACTCCAAGAGAAGCTATCACTCCGACTCCGAATATACTCAAGATGAAGGTGTTGCCGGTCTAGCACTTGTGTCAACCAACTCCTACGACATATTTGACTCACCAAATGAAGGTGTTGGAAGATGCTTCATGGCCAAAGGTCCAAAGGTAACACACCCTGAGTATGTTGATTTCAATAGTGATGAAGATGACTTGCTTGTGGATGATGATTTACTTGTTGACAACTCTAGTGAAGAATACTATGATGAAACGTCAATTAATCATGCTAATCAAGATAAAACGAATGACAATGATAAGGAGAAGATTGAGCTTCTAACTAAAGAACTAAACTCTCTTAAGTTAGCTCATGAAACTATCTACGAAGATCATCGAGAACTTTTAAGCTCTCATGAGAACTTACGCTTTGAAAAGCTCAATCTTGAGCAAGAGCATGAGTTCTTAAAAGCAATCAATTATGATCTTCGCAAGAAAAGTTCTTCTTATATTGCCAAGCGTTTACTCTTATCTACTTACATGCCTCAAGTCAAGTCTACTAACAAGTACAAGAAAGATACTTCCTCTAGTAGTAACAATAATAATGTCAAATCCAATATTGTTGCTTCTAGTAGTTCTCTTGATTCCACTAATGATTCTCTTAGCCAAGTTACACTTGAGCAAGAAAATAGCTTATTGAAGGGAATTATAGAGAAAGGTGTTTACAAAAGCCTTGCCGAGAGTAAGCAATTCGAGGAAATTGTACGCAAGCAAGGAAGGCACCGGAAGAATCAAGGTGTTGGTTTTGAACGAAAGTTCAATGCCAATGGAGTTGAGTGGGAAGAAGATCAATACCCCAAGACGAAGTTTGTTCCTCAACAAGAGAAGTATGATCCTACTTCCTTCAAGGGAACACAAGCTCAAGATGATCTTCCACCACAAGACCACAAAAACAAAGGCAAGGACAAGCTTCAAGAAGAGATTGATGCATTTGAAGAAGCACCTAAAGCCTCGTTCAAGTGGGTCCCCAAGACTACGTCAAGTTCTACTTCATCAAGTACAACTACAACTCCAAGGATTCCCATCAAGATGATGTGGATCCCGAAGAACAAGAACTAGAGAGTTCTTGAGGGTGACTCTGCCAACATTCTTCACTCATATCATTTTGGCAAGAACAAGTGCAATCAACTTCCACATCTTGCACTAGTTCAAGGAGTCACAAACCCTCATGTTGGTAAGACAAGGGACAAGGTAACCTAATGAATTCATGGACATCATCTTGTGTGTGCATCACTCTATGTCTATGGATATTCTTGTTTGTTCCTTGTGGGGCTAACCCATGTAGGTAAGTTGAAAGTGCAACTCACTCCAAAGGATTGCTCCAAATGATCTACACCAACATTGAGCATCTACATCTTCAACACCTACATGAAGTCATCATCGACAAAACCCAAGGTTTGTTCATCCCTCTAAGGGGGGATCTCACATCTAGGGGGAGCTTAACTCTAAGAATTGAGTCAAAGCAACTCTAATGGTGTGAACACATCAATGCATTATGTAAAAGTGGTAACCCCACTTGAGCTTAAACGATGAGTATGACCTATGATCAAATGTTCTCATTTGACTCCTAAGTCAATATACTCATATATAGATGACCTAGTCATCGCCAATTGTTTGATAGATGCTAGAATTGGTTGTGCATGCTTTGCCACATATTTCATTTGCCATCTTATTTGTGTGAGCATGTTGGTGCATATTTTACTCATTCAAGGACATCCACTTGTTGTTTTGATTGTTTGGTTATTTTCTTTTTGCCAAGTGGATGGACAAGAATGCCTAAGAACCTTCTTTAGCTATCTATGCTTTTCTCATCTCAAACTCTATTCATGCTACATCACAAAATTTGATCAAGTCAGATTCGAACCACTCTGTGTGAGGAGCACTCGGAGTCCCCGATTCGTCATAGACTTAAACTTCCAAAACCTCTTTGTGATTCTCGGTCAGACCGATTCCTCCATTTCGGTCCTACCGAGATCACCAAGTTGATCTGAGTTTTCAATCTCGGTGCAACCGATTTGAACTTCTTGGTCTCACCAATTTGTTGTAACTGAACACAGTTATGCATCTCGGTGCCACCGAGTTGTTCCACTCGGTCGCACCGATAGGGTCGGGCTATATATAGCCATGGGAAAAAATTTGGAAATTTCTCCGAAACCCTTCGCCCGCGCAATAGCTCGCTCTGCCATCGGGGGTCTCCGGATCATCTCCTCTTCACCAGCAGCCTCCTGTCGCTGGTCTCCACCGCCGTCAACGGATTTCGTCACCACCGTTGCCGCCGTAGCAAGTCCACCGCCAAGTTAGGGTATGGACTTGATCTTTGTGCTATCCACGTCTCATTCCAAGCACATTGTATTTGTATTGAATCTTGCCACGATTGAAACTCTTATATCTAGCCAAAGTAATCCATAGATTAGATGAGATTCAAATTTTTAGGGTTAGGTTTCCGCCGAAACCATTTCGGACCCACCGAGTTGAAAAACTCGGTCTCACGAATTTGGCTTATGCCATTGCACTAGTGACTCTCGGTCTAACCGAGAATTACTAATCGATGCGACCGATTTGAGGATTCTGTGAAACCCTAGCAGTCTCGGTGCCACCGAACTGTGACTCGATCCAACCGAGATCATCAGTTTAGGTTCCAAAACTGCTTCGGTATCACCGAGTTTGAAAACCGGTTGATCCGAAATGCTTTCTGTGGAAAACTAAAACTGAACTTTTGAATCATTCTTTTGCAAAAAATCTCTGCATTTCGTGATGCTCATCTATTCTATCTCATCTATAACTCTTCACAGGGTCAGTAGTCAGCTTTTGCAGTATGTCAGATCAGAGTGACAGCCAAAACTGGTCAGTAGAGCAGATGGACTTGAGTGAGGGCACTTGTCCCTCAACTACAGATGAAGGGAGCAGAAGTACTCCTAGCAATTTGCCTAAGGCCGCAACTAGGCAAAGGAGGAAAAGAACTTCAGATTATGAGGATGAAGAAGGACAGGTCCTAAGAAAGCTCAAGCCCAAGATACCAGACCAAAATGGTGCCCATCCTGTGGCTGAGGACATGAGAATCAGGAAGGATTCAGGGCTGAGACTGTGGAGGATGGAAGATCCATATGCTTCAATAAGAAGAACTGATGTTGACTACAGGTTCCATACAAAGGAACAGAAGGACTTTTATGAAACAATTCTGTTGGACAAGAAGCCTATAGTCTGTGACATGAGGTGGGTCGACTGGACCTACATCAAGGACAATGAGAAGCACTATCCTGGAGTGCAAGAAAGCTTTATTGCTTGTGGAGTTGCTGATTTTGTTGGACAGAAGTTCACCCACTGGAATGATGAGCTTATCATGCAGTTCTACTCCACAGCACACTTTTACCCAGATGGTAGAATTGTTTGGATGTCTGAAGGTACAAGGTACCAATCCACTGTTGAAGAATGGGCAAGTCTGATAAATGCCCCCAAGGAAAATGAGGATGACCTAGACATTTATGCAAAGAAGAGGATGGATCACAACTCAATGGCTCACATGTACAAGGAGATCCCAGACAAGGCAGTAGAGACTCACAAGTTTGGATCAGTTCACTTTCTGCTGTCAGGGTTGCCAACCATCAATTGGATTCTGAGGCACACTCTGTTGCCCAAGTATGGTGACCACAACATGATCAGAGGGCATGCCATCAACATGCTGCATGTGTTTGATGTGCCACAGAAGTTCAAAGTCATGAGCCTAATGATTGAAACAATCAAGAGGACTGCAGCAATCAGAAGAGGAGCTGTGGATATGCACCTCAGATTCAGGAGTTGATTAACTCAAAGATGGGCACAGGGAAATATCAGTTGGATAAGGAACATTTTCCACTTTATCCAGACTTTGAGGACAATGAGGTGGTCATGAATGAAGATGATCCACAAAGAGTTCAAGCTCAGGAGAAGAAGGAGAAGGCTGCCAAGATGCCAACTCAAGAGGAGGCATCTGAATGTTTCTTGAAAACCAAACAGGAGCAGCTTGGTTACTTGATAGCATCTACACTGAGGATTGAGAAAGGACTGGCCACCCTCACTCAGAATCAGGAGAGCCTTGAGAGAATCATGGAACTCAAATTCTATGACCTTGATGTTAAAGTAACTGAGATTGAGTCAGTTGTAGAGCAGCTGCAGGATGATATGCAGGAGAGACAGGGCAAGACTACCACCAATGTGTTTGCCAGAGTGCCCAGAGCCCAGAGGTCAGTTGCAGTGCCAGTGACAGACACTAGAGCAACAACTTCAGCACCAGCTACTGCCCCTACAGTTCCAGTGCAACCAGCTCCAGCATCCACTTCAGCACCCTCTACTTCAACTGAAGCCTTCGTCCTTGGAGTCATCACGACACCACCACCAGAAGATCAAGCCTGAGAGTCGGTCTAGCACTATGCATTTTCTATGAACTTTTTGGTAACTTGTTGCCGAAGGGGGAGAAAAATGTATAGATCATAGGCTTCGAGAGATAGAGTGTTGCTTTTGTTCTCTCTTGCTTTATTTGGTGGTCTTTAAACTTTGTTTGCTTTTGGTTGAGATACTATGCTTGTGAGACATTGATGATCATGTGTTTGATCATAAGCTACACTTATGCATGCTTGATATTATCCTATCTATCTTATGTGATCATTCACTTTGCTTGGTGATGAGTGCATGTATTCATTGTTTATTATTTTGAGCGCTCCACCAAGATGTATGTGACATGGAAGTGTAACCCATGAGCCTAATTCATTGTGCATTTGCAGTCCAAAGCAAGTCTTAACCCATGCACAAATTTAGGGGGAGCTCTTGCTTATCACATACTTCTCAAAGCGACGATGTTATTTAATCTTATTATAATTTGTCGAAGCTTTGATCTATATGTTGTCATCAATTACCAAAAAGGGGGAGACTGAAAGTGCAACTATCCCTAGGTGGTTTTGGTAATTCATAACAACATATAGCTCATTGAGCTAATGCTATTCCAAGACTATTATTTCAGGAAAGCTCAATGAATGGCATGGCATGGATGATGAAAGTGGATCCCTCAAAATACTAAGGAAAAAGGATTGGCTCAAGCTCAAAAGCTCAAGACTCTTCATTTTACATTTTAGTGGTCCAAGATCACATTGAGTCTATAGGAAAAGCCAATACTATCAAGGAGGGATGAGGTGTTGCTTAATGAGCCTCTTGCTTCATGTGCTTAGTGATATGCTCCAAAACCCCCAGCTACTTCCTCACATCCACAAATGACCTAAACCCAAAGCCAAAATCGGTCACACCGATTCTTCCTATCCGGCGCCACCGATTCCAAAAGTCATAGCCACTGCCACAAACCCTAAGCAAATCGGTCTTACCGATAGGGATCTCGGTCTCACCGAGATGGGGTTGTAATCTCTCTGTTTCCCTTTGTAACGTTTCGGTCTAACCGAAGTGAGCGATCGGTCCCACCAAGATTGCAATGTAAACTCTGTGTTTCCTTTTTGTAATATTTCGGTCTCACCGAAAAGAGCAAATCGGTTCCACCGAGTTTACCTGACCAACTCTCTGGAAAGCTTATTACCAAATCGGTCTCACCGAGTTTGTGTAATCGATCTTACCGAGATTACGTTATGCCCTAACCCTAACCGAGTCGGTCTCACCAAGATGCATGTCAGTCCCACCGAAAATAACTAACGGTCACTAGGTTTACTAAATCGGTCCGACCGAGTTTAACGATTCGGTCCCACCGAGTTTGGTAAATTGTGTGTAACGGTTAGATTTTGTGTGGAGGCTATATATACCCCTCCACCTCCTCTTCATTCGTGGAGAGAGCCATCAGAACGAACCTACACTTCCAACTTATCATTTCTGAGAGAGAACCACCTACTCATGTGTTGAGGCCAAGATATTCCATTCCTACCATATGAATCTTGATCTCTAGCCTTCCCCAAGTTGCTTTCCACTCAAATCTTCTTTCCACTAGATCCAAAACCTATGAGAGAGAGTTGAGTGTTGGGGAGACTATTATTTGAAGCACAAGAGCAAGGAGTTCATCATCAACGTACCATTTGTTACTTCTTGGAGAGTGGTCTCTCCTAGATTGGCTAGGTGTCACTTGGGAGCCTCCGACAAGATTGTGGAGTTGAACCAAGGAGTTTGTAAAGGCAAGGAGATCGCCTACTTCGTGAAGATCTACCGCTAGTGAGCCAAGTCCTTCGTGGGTGACGGCCATGGTGGGATAGACAAGGTTGCTTCTTCGTGGACCCTTCGTGGGTGGAGCCCTCCGTGGACTCGCGCAGCCGTTACCCTTCGTGGGTTGAAGTCTCCATCAACGTGGATGTACGATAGCACCACCTATCGGAACCACGCCAAAAACATCTGTGTCTCCAATTGCGTTTGAATCCTCCAAACCCTTCCCTTTACTTTCTTGCAAGTTGCATGCTTTAATTTCCGCTGCCTATATACTCTTTGCATGCTTGCTTGAATGTTGTGATGATTGCTTGACTTGTCCTAAAATAGCTAAAATCTGCCAAACTCTAAAATTGTGAAAAGGTTAAGTTTTTATTGGTCAAGCAGTCTAATCACCCCCCCCCCTCTAGACATACTTCAAGGTCCTACACAGTACAAAAAGAGTAGCAAGATAGTAGCAAACCATGTACCTTCGTAATGAACAGCTCATAGTGCCACCAATTGGATATAAAGGTTAGGAAAAAAACATGCTCCTAATGTTGAACCAGTTGGACTTTTTGTGCAGCTCCACTAAAATCGAGCATCCCTGTTTGCATAGATATTGAAAGTGTGATTACTATAAAAGTGGCACCAGTTGAAGCATAGACTCACAAATATAAGCATTCCAATTTCTTAATGGGAAAAGGTAGCAAGACTATTTCTAACCACCTGTTTGAAGAAATAAATAAAGCAACAACGGCTAATGTCAGGAAGGCATACATAGTTTTTTTGTGAAAAACTGAGCCATTCCTGACCTTTCCTCTTCTTTTAAGCAAATTTTGTGCAGTTCTACTAAAATAAAATGCCATCACCGCCTTGAAAATTTAGTTACACTGTACAAAAGGAAATGACTTAACATTACATCATGATGTCGGGTATGTAGTAGACAGGCATTAGAGACAAACATACAGACCTCCTCCGATAACATAATGAACATTAATTTTAACAAAGGGGTGACTAGCTTTACCGGGATAATTTGAGTGAACTCTACACCCTCTATTCCTTAATATAAGACGTTTTCGCGATTCAATTTAAAGTACCCAAACATCTAGTATTTACAAAAACATGTAGTACTTTTCTTGAGCACATATCTGGGAAAGCTTGCCACACTTTATTTATGTCCATACGCTAATGCAACACCATTAGAATACTACAAATATACACTAATCCAGTGGCTAGTGCAACAGTAGAGTAGTTAGTTTATTACAGGGTACAATACAATGGTTTTACTGAACAGATTTCAATAAACTCTAGCACTGGAAGGTTTCTATAAGAATTAACAATACAAAATGTAAAGGTATCATTGGTATACTAGCTGTGCATGAGCATTAAACCAAATACAAAAGTCTGAAGGTAACTAGCATTATTAACTAATGACAGTATAAAAAAATTGCAAACCATGTACCTCCAAGGTAAATATCATTTCGAACTCGGGGGACCATAAAAATTGCTATCCCAATCTTGATAATCGATCAAACATAAAAACTTGACCTTTACTCTTGATAATCAAGAGAACAGTCGGAGGAGGAGGTGCCCACTCTTGACCTTTACTCTTGTCTTCATAATTGTCTGTGCAGTTTAACCAAAATAAAATGACATCAGCGCCTTGGCATTTTGGTGACACTGTACAAAAAAATTAACTTATCTCATGAAAGTGAGGTATGTAATCTATAAGCATTAACAGTGCAAAAATCTGAAGGTAGTAACAAGTTTCATCGTTGGTATACTAGCTGTGCAACAACATTAGAATGCCTTAGCTGAAAAATCTTTAATACATCCACAATCAACAGCTAACCCTGAAATGATGCAGTGACATTAAATGGCACTGCTTAAATTTATCTGTGGCATTAGACTGAGAGTGGCATTAGTTAAATGTGGCATCACTTTAGCAGTAGCATCGCTTGACTTGACTGTTGGTGTTATACTAACATCAAAAAAACTGGCAATAAGAGCATGGGAGGCCCATTCGGATAGTGGGCGCACCAGTACGATGTACCTCCACGGATGCAGAGTGGTGAGGGAGGTATGGTTGCCCAGAGCAACAAATATCCAGGCAACATATGTGGATCACGTCCCATTTTTGTTCTCTTTAGCCACCTTTTTCCTATGTGAGGACAACAAACCGATCGACTTGGTCATTCTCTATTGCGTTGTCATGCCTTTCTACCCTTCTTCAACCAAGAGACATGAGACTGGTTCCTTAGCTACTGATTTTCCCCTTTTCAACCTAGATGCGGGTTCGATGCCTACTCTCTTGGACAGTACAGTCTCCCTTCCTTTCCTTATTCAACCCAGACATGCATTAGTCTGCATGAAGTAGGGTTTCCTTTAATAGTGCAAATTATGGTTTTCGTCTGCGTGGCCACCAGAGCAGAGGATAGCAAATTGGGAAGATGATGGAGTGGAAAAAGATCCACATGCAACGACGTGCCAGATGGGGTAATACAACAAGGGTATGGTTCGAAAAGAGGTAGCATACCTGAGGGTCAGCGGGAAGTGGCTTCGCTCGTGGTCGTCATCCTCCGCACACACTACGGCAGCGATCCCGCGCGGGCGCTAGGTCTGAGAGGACGGCCTTGTTATCAGTGCGTGACCTCGCTCGCCGACGACGAGTGCGTCAACGTTGCACGTCCTTTTTTCCCCGGCGGATCTGTGACCACCGGTGAGGAGGGAGAGAGGGGCCGTCTTTTTTAGATCTGGAGAGAGGGTGGTAGTGTGAGAAGCAAGTGGGCAGCCCCTGGCAAGAAAGCGCTGAAGCTCCAGCCTATATATCTTCTTTATACTACTAGTACTGGAGGTGGAGTAGTGGTAGAGTAGTTTATATTTTCTCTGCGTACAGTATCAGTTAGTCGTGCTTCAAGACTGAACGGTGTGCCATTAAAAAAATAAAGGCCGATAACTAATGCGGCACCTCGGGCCAACACGGCCAGATCGCATTTTGCACGAGAAATTACACACCATGTCTCGTTGACATGTGGTCCCTTCCACATATCAGTGAGACGACGGCGAGTAGTAGGAGTATTTCCGAACCGACGTGTAGGCCGGGGTGCCCCCTCGTGAACCGTGGCAAACTGGCAACCGTCCACCGACTCTTCGCCTTTCCCTCTCGATTTGGAACTGCTGTCGCACGCTCTTCCTATCCCTCCTCCATTTTCCTTCAGCCCTTCACCCTTTCTTCTGCCATTGTTCGATCGTCTTCTCCATGGAGGGAACAGGACGGAAACGACCCCGTTATTCTTGCCCCGATCTGAAAGATGACATGGTGGAGGAACTCATTGATCAGTGTGACGTCATCACCTCGGCTAGCATGGCAGGTTCGTTCAAGCACATTCTCGACTCAACTAATAACATCATTACAAGGAACCCAAGAGTCAAGGAGCGGTTTGATCTCCCCTATCTTCTTCACCGTGACCCTGATGACTGGCGTCGTCACGACGGAGGCCTCGCCCTGTGCAAGTTGATGCCGCTTGATAATGATACGTATGATGTTAAGATACCATCGCTTGAGGGCAAGGCTTGGGTAGGCGCAAATGGAGATTGGGTTGTTTACATTGGGTCCAACTGCGAGTGGGAACTTGTGAATGTGTACACTCATGACCGGATTCCACTTCCAAAAATCTTAGCAGACTGCCCACAGGTTGAGCACACCGGTATTGTACGCACGTTCAAATACAATCATGGTGACTGTCTTCTAGCAATTTCTTGAGTCCCCAAGCGCTCTTGGAATTACAACAACTATGAAGTTGTTGCTATCTTCGACAAGCTTGTTGCCATCGTCAGTGGTTTGACTGGATGGATATTGCTCAAAAATCAGTTTCTGTACACGGATGAGTACTGTGATGCAATTCAATACGAGGGCCTTGTGTTTGCTGCCACCACTCGTGGCACTATTTTTGCATGGCATCCTCGTTGTTTAGGTACGTTTGTCTTCCACCGTAATTATAATTGTTTCATCCACATGCATGCGGGTTAGCAAGGTTGGTCATAGTGGGGAGTAACTTAGACTAGTAACATGCATATGTTACTAGTTTATGTTACTACCTCTATAGTGCATAGTATCTTAGATTAGTATCATAGGTGGTCTCATTTATTGTCATGCACGACACATAGTAGCATCACATTTATTATGTTACGGTATCTACCTATGTTACTATAACCATCTCTCTCTTCCTTAATTGCCTGCCACATAAGCATGTTTGCGAGTCCCAAGTGCATGATACTACTTATGTTACCCCCACTATGGCCAGCCTTACTAATTAACCTTCTTCTTGTGTTTCCAAGGTCCTATGAACATTCCACCACCTATACTTGAAGATTTTTATAACCAAGGGGGAGATGATGAAGGTGATGATCACGAGCATGAGGACGAGCAGCGCCCATATACTATTTGGCGCCTGGCAACTAATTCCGATGGATCACCTCTTCTCGTGTGTATACAACCCACTGATGATGTTACTGCTAAGGAAGCAGGTGTAGTCTCCCAAGTCGCACTCTCCGGACCTATTCCAACACCCGTTGCATGGTATTCGGGATGGATACTAGTGTGCTAGCGCCAACTCCTTCTCCCTGGTACAGAATTGATAGTCTTGGAGAAAACTCGCTCTTCCTTGGACAAAACTATCCAATGATGGTGAAAGGCGATCCAACTGCTGTTGACACAACGTTACTACCATTTATGAGAAGCTACTGTGTCTATACCTCGGACATTTGGGTGGTTACCTACCCTGGTACTGATATAGTAGGCCGCTTCAGCCTGGATGATCAGTCCTGTGTTGGTCTCCAGATCGACAATGGTTGGCCCGTCCCAGAGAATCACTTGTGGTTCAAAGCAAGTGTTTCCAACGCCGAGGAATGGTTGTGTTGAAGTTCATTTCATTGCTTGTTATTTGTTGTGTGGTGAAAACTTTAGTATTTATAATGTATCCTCATTGTCGATGTGGGTTGATGGCCTGTTGTATGTAATAAAATGATATGCCTGTGATAAACTTACTAAATTTATGAATGGCTTTCAAGTTGCTTCTGTGAGTGAGTGATGCGACGAGGCAAAAAAAATATTTTCTGAATACATAATTGTACGTGCATTGCAACATGTTATCGGATGAGGCCAATCAACAATAGTAGTACACTATTTGTACTAGCTTCACATGCTTTGCGTGTCGTGCGGGTGTTTTTACTGTAGCCATACTGTACTACGTAACCAGCACCTCGAATCCTCAATACTAGTAGTACTATATAGTAGTACTAACTAGTAGGAGTAGTAGGGTGGCATGGGCCATAACAAGCATTCACGTCCAGGAGTACGGCACACGCCACCAACACGACTTCCATCTGACATCATATTTCTTGGAGTCTGTGCTAGAGCAATCTCTTCAACCTCATCGTTTCTCTAACTCAGCCATCGCGCGACGGGCGAGGTGGGGGTTTGCCGATAGTCAGTTTCCTTAACTGCGGTCCCACTTGTAAGGCCAACTGCAACGCACGACCCCAAACGGACCTCCGTTTTGCACGAACTCCAACGATAATTTTGACTAGAAAAGCAAGACCAAAGAAAACAAGAACCACAAGAATACATTTTACTACTCCTGTAAGTTGGATTAGTGCCTTCTCGATGCATTCATTGTTGATCCGCAGAGGCTCGATCTTGCGTGCTTCTTTCTTCTTCGAGTGTAAAGAAGTAGATGTTGCTTCCTCGCATCTAATCTCATGTCTAGCCTCTATTCTAGTACTCCCTCTGGTCCGTTTTTCTCTGCGTCTAAGCAGCAACACGCATACCAAGTAGGAGTATCAACAAGTGCACTAATCTCATCTATAGCCTCTGTGCTAGCTAAAAGTGATAGAACATCTACTAAATTGCGCTCTATCAATATATGGATGTACTCTTCTTCCCAATACAAAAACTTGCATCCATTCTACCCCCTCCGTTGCACAATACATGCCTTCTATTTGTCAAAATATATATGTATCTAGACATGTTTTAGTATATAGGCACATCCATTTTTGGACAAATGGAAGTCAAGTATTTTGGAATACACAATAAGAATTTTAAGTTAGCACAACTAGTCTAATCCGAGAGCACAACCGAAGATTTGGTCGGGTTCTTCCTCCTTTTGCTGACACGTGGGACATCCAACATCCAGGTCGTGTCATGAAAGAAAATAGAGTGGTAGTTGATAAGTTGAAGCCACGAGATGTGCATCTTGGGTTAAACTGTAAATAGAATCTTACTACTCTTCAGTAACTCCAAAAGCGGCCACCGAAGATCTTTCTTGGATTTGTTTTTCATCACTAGCACGTCGAGGTGAAAGATGTGCAGGTTCAGTGGGTCCGCTTGCGTTTCACTGACATGTGGGACCGCATGTGAGCAAATAGATGATGGCCTCCGCGCGTCCGCTGGCTGGCTGAGGAGAGAGATAGAGGAGTGCTGAGCACGGACTACAGGAAATTTGTTCTACATACTGTACCTTGATATAGGCTCGATGTAGTGGGGCGGCATGGGCCATAACTAGCATTCACGTCTAGCACTACGACACACGCCACCCACACGAGTCCCATCCAACACCAATTTTCTTGGAGTCCGTGCTACAGCCATCTCTTCTCCCTCCTGTTTTCTCAGCCATCGCGCGGTGGGCGGGGTGGGGGTTTGCCGATAGTCGGTTTGCTCAACTACGGTCCCACTTGTAAGTTAAAATGCAACACTGCACGCATTCCCGCTTGAGCGGCGTGCCAGACTAACCGTGTGGGGGTGCAACGCGAACACGGCAGGCTTTTCCTTTTGAACTTGTAACTTGTAAAATTTGGTTCTGCTCCATGGCGCGATCGATAGATAGAAAATAACAATTTTTCCTAGAGTAATGAGAAGTTTGGTTCTGGCGCCGTTCATGCATGGAGTACGTACAAAAAATATGAAGTTGATGCGAAAGGTAAGATAATTACTGTAGTATCATATACTACTACATGGATTTGACGGAAATACAGAAATACATACGGATCCATCAACGACATCCTCATGCCCTAGTGCGCCGGGTCACCAACCGACGTGTGAGGAGCAGCGGCGTTGGCGGCGAGCTCAACGTGCTTCTGAACAGTGCGTCCAAGGTTGCCCTGCGGTCCAAGAAGGCCAGCGTCCTATCGTCCTCCTCTTGCATGCGCGTAGACGTGGGTGATTATGTCCATGGTGTCTTGCTGCGCCAGGCGCTGCGCAGCGAGCGCAACCTCAAGGTGGATATTCTCCGGCGCGACGGAGGGCAGTCGCAGGGCCACCAGTGCGTCGAAGAGGTTGTCACCATAGTGGCCATTGAGGGTGGCGGGCATCACAGAGCCTGGGCGTGTCGGCTAAAGGCTTACGTCAAAGTCGTCCACGATCTTCTTGATGACGGTGAACTTGTCAAGGAAACCGACGAGGACCTCGTCGAACAAGGAGACGAAGCTGTCGTCCAAGCAGCCCCTCGCCCTGCCGGCCTCAAGCAATACTACCTGGAGACGTTCCTCGTTGCCGGACCGCAGGCCAGCGTCGTGGACCATCTGGCACAGCTGGCTGATGCTCGCGCTCATCGCCTCCATGGGTCTACCTTAGCTTCTACTAGTCAACTGATCTTGCGATTCGAGTGATCACTCTTGCCCTTGGTTAGCGTGCGTAGGTGCGTAGGATTTCGTACTACTCCTCGGCCCTCTACTGCACCTGCCTTTGGCTATATGATAGGTGGGCCAGCCACCCCCTGGGCTCATGTGTCATTCACCCAAAGGCAGTTGCCGTAAGTCAATGAAGCTGCGCCCCCTCCATGCCGGTGCAGTATAGTCATCTCACCGAACCTCTAGTTGGGGCCAAACGAGAGAAGTTTGATGTTTACTGGTTTATTGGCCCCCTTTGCATTTTGCGCCAAGTTTTGACCTTTGATTTAACTAATAAAATGTTAATGCATGTAAACAAAAATGTTGTGTAAGTCACATTACGAAAACCAAATAATCCCAAAACACTTAGGCACAGTGCATTAACTCCCTCCTTGTTTCTTATTTCGTGACATATCAACCAATGAGAGATGTGGGCCATGCATGCTTTCAATGACTTGAGACTACCAAACATGACATGCATTGTTTAGTTCATTGCATGTAATCCTATTAAGACTCTAGTTAGCAAGAAAACATTAAGTTCTCTCGCCGATAGGAATAGAACACCATGTATTTATTTACAGAGGGAGTAGTACTTTTTTTGTGACATGCTTTACTAGATATTTCTAGTCAAATACTAAAATCCAGATGGACGTGGTAGCACTCCTAAATCCAGACGGTGGTGCTACTAGTACTAGTAGTAGTACTACCAATGTAGTACTCCTAGGAGTACTAGCACTATACTACCCGTTGGTCAAATTATTACGCACTGCTCCTCACAGTGAAGTGACAAGACCCTACGTCGGAGATGACACCCGAGTATAGGCGCCGTGTTCGGCATACCATAATCAGCCTCACCGTCTGCAGTCACTATCATCATGGCTGTAGAGCTAGCCTGCTTACAACTAGCCCTATTCGACATAATTTACCGTGCGTAGATGCCCGTGCATTGCACGGAACACCAAGATTGGGGGTGGACTGCTCCCGCAGCGGCCATCGCGCCAGATTTTTCCACGGCCTTCTAGATGTGGTGGGGAGGAGATAAGGCTGATTGTGAGAGACAAGGAGTTGTTTGTAAATAGGGAACAAGTGCAGGCATCTTTTTGCAAAAATGGAGAAGCTTGGTTTGTATGCGTCAGATCTAGATCTGACGGCTACTGGTGAAAGATAGGAGGCACAACATCATCACCAACTCAGGACCTGTTTGATTCGCAGGATTTTGAAAACGCAGGAATAGGACACGGCAATATTACAAGTTTCAAACTGATATTACAAATGTTAGGAGTAATGCTGCACCTAGGAAGAGGGAATTACTAGGAAGCTCACGTAAGAACTTTTGTTACTTTAGGTGGATGCAGCGTTACCATACAAACTAAAATCCACCGCCCTGACAAGTCACTAATGGGCAAATAAGTTTTCGAGTCTCTGGCCACTTAATGTTTCGAAAACAAATTCAGCTTCTGTGGAGACTTTGTCATTTAGGCTTAGACGCTTGCGGTGATCAGCACGCCATTCATTGTTGTGCCAGAGAACGCCAAACCTCATTACCTTGAGCACACTTGCCTCCAGAACAAAGAACCTGGCCAATTTAATCTCAGATGTGCTGCCTCGGTAGTCGATCAAATCAATTTCTGTAAGATGGAGATCAAGGCATTCGATGAGATTGTCATAGTGCAGCACATTTTTCACTTTCGGGTCTTCTTTTATCTGCAAAAGAAGAGAATATATTAGAGCAGCTGGCTGCATAAGATTGCCATGTCATCAAGAGGTACCAATATCATTTGCTCATACGATAGGGTTGGCTGGCTAGTGATATTTTTTCACTCTCTCTCTCTCTCTCTCTCTCTGTTTCTGTTTCCTCTCATTTAACTAGGAGCACGTGAAGAGCTTGGGCATTTGTTTCCTTCCACTATGTGGCCGATGCCATATTTCGCAAAAGTATGCCACATAATACGCATCGATGTCAAATCAAAAGATTTCCGCACCGCTCTCGCGATGTGAGAGAGTTGGCACCGCTATGCACATAGACCCACATGTATAAACAAATCAATCAAACCAACTACACCAGCCTCTCACTCTCCCAAACAAGTGTTTTTTTATTGCCTCAGTCCTCTCTCTCTCCCACGCAGTGTTTTTTTCATTGCGTGAGTTAATTTGGCACCGGAGCAAAGTAGGTGCTCCAGATTGGGGCACCAGGTGAGCAGTGGAGGGGCATCGATGCCAAATGCATCACAAGTGAATTTGGCACATGTTTTGGCCTACATAGCCCACTTTTGTACTCACTCCGTCCCAAAATTCTTGTCTTAAATTTGTCTAAATACGGATGTATCTAGTTACATTTTAGTGTTAGATACATCTGTATCTAAACAAATGTAAGATAAGAATTTTGGGACGGAGGGAATACTACCTCGTATTTAGTATAAAATTTTGACCATAGATTTACCTAAGAAAATGCCAATGCATGTCACTAAAAATTACACCATTTGAAATTATGTTCAAATACGAATCCAACGATATTGTTCTTCGTGACATGCATTAACATTTTGTCAGTTAAATCTATGGTCAAATTTTGATACTACAAAATTGGAAGAGTAAACCAGGACGGAGGTAGTACTTTCCCTTAGGGTAACCATAGAGTTACTGGAGTAGTCTAAGTTACTTTCCACTATGACTAGCCTAGGCTACTATAGTAGTACATCATAAAAATGATGCAGGTGATCACGTGAGAAAAAATACTAAAAACATTTCTTTCCGTGCAGTGCGTAGATGTAGTTTTGAACACTACACTTGTCATCGTAATTTGGGAAAATTATGAAAAAATTGAGCTACATTGTGATTACCGTTTACTAATAGGAAAGAAGTTTCACCTCGATCAGTAGCTTCTCCGTGCATGGACAGCATGTAAGGAATCCAACAACTTGATCCAGATTGGGGCCGATAGATTTTAGTGCTAAGATCTTCACTGTGCGCATGGACTGGGTCAAGCTTGTGGGAATCATTTTCTGGAAGACGGTCGTAAATACATCAAGAAGAAATTTAAAAATGTGAATTTCAAGAAGACGGAGAAGAAGATGAGTGTTCTACCTGAACGATTATGGATCCAATAAAGAGTTCGGAGAATTTGGCAGACGAGTACACCAACACTGTCAATTTCGGCGCGTCAATGACACTGATTTTTGTTGGACCTTCTAGATCCGATACAAGCAATCTCTCAAGGAAAGGTGCATTCTCAATGACCATAACGTGGAATAGCTGGAGTGATCTCTTCCCAATTGATGTCTTGTTGCGGGGCCAGCAAGACACATAAATCCATCGGAGATTCGTCGAGGCGATCTGGAGGCTAATGAACCCGTGGATATGCTCAAGACGAAGGTACTCGAGCGCAGTACAGCTGCGGAGCAGGTGCTCCATAGACTTCTTCGAGATGACAACGTCGAAGAGGTCGAGCTTCTTGAGTTGAGGGAGAAGAAGGGCGGGCGCGACATTAATCTGGGGAAGATAGCAGGAGCTGAAGCTGGTGCGGCGCAGCGTTGGCGTGAGGCGGAGCGCGGACGGCGGCAGAGAGCGACATCGTCCAACTTCAAAGCTGAGCTCCTCGAGCTGATCTAGGGCGGGGGATAAGAACCACTCATCGAACTTGGGTTGGACCTTGAAGTTGGTACTGAACATGCAGATATCAAGGTGTCTGGCTGGCCTAGGGTGCGATGAAAGGATCTTGGAGACTGCGGCCATGTGTTTGCAATCCCCGTCGCAAAGGCAGCTGTCGACGGTGAGGTTGAGGGGGACGCAGCGCCAGAGGGGGAGCCACCACCGGGAGAGCAGGGTGGTCTGCACGGTAGATTTGGTGGGGAGGAGGCCAATGATGACGACCAGCATGTCGTCGGGGAGGCTGCTGATGAAGTCCAGGCTCGCCGGATGCGGTTTTGGCTCGAGCGGCCTCTGCTTATTGGCTGCCTCGCCGTCCATCTCAACCGGCGGTGACGCTGGTGTACACGTGTGCTGGTGTGTGTTGTGTGCTGGGTGTGCGCGAGTGCGTCCTTCTGTGCATGCCGCCGCGTAGTGGTGAATTGTGCGCGAGTGCGTCCTTCGCGCGCAAGAAGTTTGTCCTCAATGCGCACTCAATTTACTAGCGTGCGGGGTGCTACCCCGAGTGGTTTCAACTTTGTTTCCTTCACCGCGTGTCAGATGGGCCTCTAGTTTACTTATTTTCACCCACTGCCACATGGGCCAGCACACCAAGATACAGAACACGAGCTGACAATGCAACATGTGGATTGGTTGACCGGTCAACTAAACAATATACAGAGCTATACGCTGACACAGTGAGCGTATAATCCGTTGGTATAGAGAGTTCGAGTGAGAGGGGAGGCCCGTGAGAGATAGTAGAGAGAGAGAGAGAGAGAAAGAGCTACTCCCTCCGTTCGATAATGTAGTTACAACATTTTTTTAAAGTCAAACTTTTGAAACTTTGACCAAGTTTATAAAGAAATTACTTATATCGGCAATACCAAAGATAAACGATCCTATGAAGTAAGTACATGTTGTGATGAATCTAATGATCGTTCCAGATGTAAATGTTTTTCTCCACATATACCTAGTCAAACTTTTCTGAGGTTTGACTTTTCAAAACATCCATATGCTTATGGACATCAGAGTCCCTGACGAGAGAGAGAGAGAGAGAGAGAGTGAAAAAAGTGTGTGTGCGTGTGTGAAAGAGACATGGACAACACACGATAAAACTGGAGAAAAAGCGTGCGTGTCTTATGCAAACATATCACACATGCATCTTCGACAACGGATGCAAGGTGAGGAGATAGTGTGTGGTTGTTTGTAACCGAGAGAGGAAGACCCCTAGCACGTGGCCAAGAGGGGTCTGACAAACAAGGGAGAGAGGTTGAGAGAGACATACGGAGAAAATGCAGACATGGGGAGGAGAGAGTGTATGTATGTCATAGAGAGATCCCTGGAGATTGTGATGGGACTACATGGGTGGGAGATCGAGTGACAAGGTGTGTGCGCGATAGAAGATGCCCCGAGAGATATCGAGATAGACGTATGGATGGAAGGAGACAATACGTGTGTTCCTGATGGCTAGTAAGAGATAATCATACTTAGGAGGGGGGGGTGCTTGCGCCTATTGCCCTGTTTTGGATACTCTAACTCAGTTAGAGGTTAGAGTTAGATTCTAACCCTAAACTAACTCTAAGTAAAGAGGTGTTTGGATGGCAGGGTTAGATGGAGCGCGGATACGGCGAGGAACCTTCACGGGCAGTGCGAGAGGGAGGGAGGGATCGGACGAGAAGCTTTGAGGAAGTGGGGAGGGATCTGCTGCGGGGAGAGCGAGAGAAAAAAGTGTTTATTAGTGGGCCCGAGAAGAACTAACCCAAATAAGAACCTCTTAGATGGGTTAGTTTTTTTGGATGGGTTAGATGCATCTAACCTAAACTAACCCTCCTGTTTGGATCTTTTTGGGTTAGTTGACTCCATACTAACCCAAACTAACTCTAACCCATGGATCCAAACAGAGCTTATGATGGAGTGAGGGATTATGATACTTAGGGGGGTGCGTGTCACATGGAGAGAGAACAAGGGCGGAGAGTGTTGGATGGGTCTATATGTATAGCGTGAGCGAGACATGTGTATGTGTGAACCAGGGAGATATAATGCTCGTTTGGCTTGCGTCGTGAGCATCTTTCGCGTGGCCTGGGGTTATGGCTGGATTTCATGCACACTTGTTTGGTTGCTACCTTGTGAAAAAGAAAGCCCGCCTGGGCTGGGTTCCCTTGCACTTTAATTAGCCTAGCTGAACTCCAGACACTGCAAGTAGCCTGGCCCAAGTGACCGATTTCGAATGCCTGGCTGTGCCTGGTCGTGCGGCCACGAGGCTAACAGCAACATGGATGGATATTAGCATTAAATAATTGATGCATGGACTGATTGATGGGAGTTGATGCTTTGCCTGGCCCAGGCATGAACCAAATGCTTCAGTGCCACACAAGCCTGGCCAGGCAGAAATATTTTACATCTCACGTCCACACCAGGCAGTACCGAACATCAAGGCATGAGGGTCAGGTCACGAACCAAACTGACCAATAAAGTTTGAGAGAGATTGAGGAGCCCCGATAAGGCTGAGTGGTGCGTCAGATAGCTGAGAGGGGGAAAGAGATATTCCATCCGCTCGATAATGCAGTGCATGTAAAGTTTTTAGAAGTCAAACTTTGGAAACTTTGATCAGGTTTATGCAAATGTTATTTATATCTACAATACCAAAGATACATCATACAAAACTACATCTCATGGTGAATCTAATGGTATATGTTTGCCGTACTAGATGTAATTCTTTTTCTCCACGTACATGGTCAAACTTTGTGATGTTTGACTTTTCACTAAATCTATGTGCTATGGACGGAGGTGAGTGCCTCAGTCGAGATAGATCAAGTGCGTGTGAAGGAGAATGAGTAAGTGTGCAAAAAGAGTATGTGTGTGAAAGAGAAAGTGACAACAAACGATAAATTAGAGAGAGTGTGTGTTTTTTCGTTTCTTATGCGAACATATCACGCATGCATCTCCGATATGGAAAAGCGAGGCGAGGAGATACACGAAGATAGCTAGTGTGTGATTGTTTGCAACGGAGAGAGACACCCCTGTAGCACATGTCCAATAGAGGTCTGGCCAACAAGGAAAAAGGTCGAGAGGGACACATGGATGGCATGGACGCATGGGGAGCGAGAGAGGGTGTGTTTGTGATAGAGAGATCCCCTCGAGATCGTGAGGGGACTATATGGGTGGGAGATCGAGGGAGTGTGTGCGCGATAGAAAGATGCCCCGAGAGAAATCAAGATAGACCATGCACATGTTTGTGATGGAGACTAAGATTAGCTAGTCATATACATATAGGGGGGACTGCGTGTGCCTACAATTGAGTGAGAGACCATCATACTTGGCTAGCTGGGCATGAGATTGTGTGTGTGTGCGTGTGAGATGGAGAGAGAACGATGGAGAGAGATAGAGTTTTAGATGGGCCTATCGAGTGCGAGTGAGATATGCATGTGTATGTGTGACCCAAGTGGATGGAGAGTTTGAGAGAGGGGGGGAAGAGCTCCGAGACGACATAGTGATGCGTGAGAGAGTTACGGGCAAAGAGCCAAGGAATTTGTGTGCGTACGATGAGTGCACCCAAGATATCTAGCTTGGACTAGCTAGAGTATCATACATAGTGTGCGAGAGAGACCTATAGATGGTGTATATATGAATGCGGACTAGAAAGAGCCCCCCCCCCACACACACACAGAGAGAAAGGGAGAGGGACCAACAAGGTTTTTGTGTCGGATGCATGCGACAGAATTGAAGATTGTCGGCGAGAGAGTGAGTGAGAGAGAGAGAGAGAGAGAGAGAGAACAGGAGTCCGGGATAGGGGGAGGTCGCGTTTTATGCATCAAAGACTGATATAAACTTGCATTCAAATATTTAAATTGGAGAGCATGTTGTATGCAATCCACACATGAACGGATATATGCGTATATCAAACAAGTTCATTAATTTGACTTTCAACATGTTCATGGAGTACTATAATACTGTACAACATGCTACTCGATTGAGGTGTTCAATTTTGGATTTAGTTCACTATTTTGACCTACTGAACGAGCTAGTTCATTGAATCGAGATATTTCATTTTGGGTTTGATTCGCGTTTTTGAGTGGGTCAACTATTTGTCATATAGTAAATCGCTAGCAACGAGCATGTAAAAACACATTACTCCCGAGCATCATCTCTCCATCTAAAAAAGAGGTGTCAAGCTAATATTTCAAAATTTGATTCAAATCGACTTGGTAAGGTAGACGTGGATGCTCGTTCTCCCAAAATTTGAACGAACCGTTAAACATCCTCTCTGCTCGGTGGAATTCGCCCGAGCAAATAAATGGGAGACGCGAAATTACCGTCCTATGTGGGACACGCATCAATTGGCCCGTTGTACATCGAGGGTAGGTTCGTAACTTCATCCAAGCGCGCCTTCTCCTCGGCCGAAATGACATGTGCCAAATAATTCATAAACCATGGTCGGCAAAAGATGCTCTCCTCGCCCGAAATAGCTCGCGCCCATTATTTCAAAACACGCTTTCCTTGCCCGAATTCACTCGCGCCCACTATAGTTCAAAACACGCCCTCCTCGCCTGAAATCGCTCCCGCCCACTATTTGGGGAGAAGCAAAGTTCTCTACTATCCCCGACCCTCAGTACACAGACCCAAGCCGAGAAGCCTATAGGCAAGGGTAGAACTATAACTCCCCATCACATTTCAGACAAATGCGTCCATAAGACATAGTTCCACTCCCCTCCCAATTCCCCACCCCCCCCCCGCCCG
>NC_057813.1:486455601-486621199 GCF_018294505.1 Triticum aestivum
GCCCGCCCCCATTCATACCTCGTGGGCGCCAAATCACCTTCTCCCCGGGAAGCTCCCTTCTCCCGAGCCGCGAAACCTCAGCCCCACCTCCATGGCACCCCCACCGCACCAATTTCACAGCCGCCCTCCTCCCTAATGCCGGAGACGCTGTCCAATTTCCGTCGTGCACTGGGCCGTGTGCCTCTTACTCCGTGCTGCTGGTGCTGCCTCGACGACGGCCGCGTGAACCGTACCGGTACCGATTCACCCCCGCCGTTGTTCATGGTGCCGGAGCGGCTCCAACTTTGGATCCGTCCAGAGTCCTGGCGCTGCTTCCGTGTAGCCGTCGACCGTCGCGACATCGCTCTTTCCCTGCCGCTGGTCACCACCGCAACCGCGACGGCCTCACCGACTCGGCAGCTGGACCTGCCTACTTCACCATGCCGCCAGATAGGTCGCACCCTCATCTGAAATCACTTTATTTAGGCGTCAGTTGTCTGAATTTTTATTCTGGGCCAATCGATTCCCAATGGGAAGCAGCACCCCTCGAGGCGGCGGAGCTCCTAGGCTGCCGGTTGGCTGGTGTCTAACGTAAGGGTGCGGGGCCGCAAGTTCACCGCGGAAGCAGCGCTTAGATGGCTATCTTTTAGAGTTGCATGGGTTGAAGGTACTGCCATCGCCGGATCTGGATGACAGGGAGTCTTTGTGGATTGGCCCGGGGGCGGCGCAACCACGGCAGTGCGGTGGGGCGGGGAGTGGGGTTTTGGACGGGGCCATGGACGGCGGAGGCAGGCTGCTCTGCCGTTGGTTGCTGGCTCTTCGGGGAAGATTCCGAACAGTGTCAGCCGGGAGGCACAAGACGGCCATCAAGCCATGCGGCGTAGATCGGACAGTACCAAAATAAAATAAAATCGTGTGACCCCAATTTAGTCTTCAGTCAACAGACGTGTGACCACTCTCGTACCTTGCTGTTGATCTCTTAGTGTATTTCTTCGGATCAAAGAGATATGTTGTTCTTAACTTTATGCGTTATCTGCATCTTCAGACACACTGTCTTCCGACTCACCGCAGCTGCTCCAACAAGGGAAGCATACACCAGAAGGGAGCTACAGTCACCACTCAACAGTTCCTTGCATTGAATGCGCGTGCCCGACATGGACATCCACAACAACTGCAGGGCCATCGACAAGTCAGCACATGATGCTCACTCCTACGGATGGCAGCCAGATAGGTTGTACCCTCATCTTACTTGTGTGCAACATTTATGGCTTTGTTATTCATCTAAGCACGGAAAATAGATCATCACATTTCACTGTATATTCATGCCGATCTCTTACGGGTCTTGTTCAGGAGTTCACGTTGTTCCATAGTTTAGCTAAGATACTTGTTCTTTAGGTAACGCTATTCCATAGTTATCATCCATCAGCCAATGCTATCCCACAGGCTGGTGATTATAGTATTATACCACTTCTAGTATTACCTATGTTGTTCTTTAATACTTTTGTGTGCCATCTAGTTAATCTCGAGTACAAACGATACATATTCTATAGCTTTCATCTGTGTTCTCCCTTTAGTTTATGAGACCTGTTGCTGCTAGTTAACCCTAGTCCTACTATTTATGTCGTCTCCTACAGGCACTCATTTACATAAATCTAACTACTAGTTGTCTTCCATGCATGTCAGATATAATTGCACACACTGATATATCCACAAGAACCTCATGGAGCAATGTAAAGGCCAATAAACTTGATGTCAATGATACCCAATATGATGGAACATGTAAAGGCAGTTCTTCAGAAGAATTGCAGAAAGATCATGAATCCTCTTCACCGCACAAGGTCCTTGCTTTAATTTGGCCTGTGATATGGGTACAACATGCATATAATGTCCTGGAGTGTATCTACTCTGTTGTAATGCCATGTGCTTAGCATGCTGATCATGCATGTAAATATGTCATGCCTTCCTGTTTTTCAGTACCTATTCCATTCATGATAACATGTTTTCAAATTCAAGTACTGTCATTCTACTCTATCGCAATGCCATCTGCTTAATTTGGACATCATGCTTCTGAATATCTTATGCATTGTTATTCATCAGTATGTACTTCATCTGTCTGCCATACCATGTTTTTTTACATTAAAGTGTTGTTCTAGTGCTCTGTTGCAATGCCATCTTATTTTCCCAATCATACATGTGTATGTTGCCTTGGTTATTTCTGTACGTATTCCGCTAGCATATAATTTTACATTCAGCTAGTTTTTTTTGTTGTGTTGTCCTGTCGTATCCCTAGCTCTTACACCATACTCCCTCCGTCCGGATTACATGTTGCCGAAATGGATAAAAAGGGATGTATCTAGAACTGAAATACGCCTAGACCCATCCATTTTTTCCGAATGGAGGGAATACATGTCAATATGTCATGCCTTTCTATTCTTCAGTACCTATTCCATCTCTCTATTGTCGCATGTTTTATAATTAAAGCACCATTCTTCTATACAAGGCATGCAAGGGGAAGATGACTATGTTAGAATCTGAAGGGTTACAAACAAGGCCTTTGCAAAAGATCCAAACGCCAGGAGATAATAAACCAACTCCAGTTTTTATAGATACTGCTCCAGCACAGAGAAACCCAACTCCTACTGATAATAAGCAGATTCCAGTGGACAAAGAACTAGTCCGCTCCAGTCGAGCAAAAATATGTCAACTCAATTCTAAGAAGCGTGTGTGTATCCTTGCATCATGAAATTTTATAGCATGCTAATCATATTTTCTACATGTTTCTTACCCATCTCTCTCTTAGAAAATAAGCTTAACAGATAGAAGAATTTCTGCAATGGTATCGTTTATGAAGAAAGATTCTTGCAGGAATTCTCTGTGCTCTAATGTAGATATAAGTACCGGTTGTATATCACTATATTTTTACATCAGCATGTATTTTGTTAATCTGCCTGAATCCAACCTTTATCTGATCTAAATTTAGTTGTAGCAAAATGTATGATTAAAGGCCACAATGTTGATTTTTGTAAGGAAAACTGCCTGGTAGTTTTGCATCCTGACCTGCATGAGTGTACTATCTCATATCAGTGGGTTTGAATACTTTGGTTCTGCAGTGGGTTTTTCAGTGTTTTTTTACTGTGATGTCTTGTCGTATCCCTAGCTCTTACATCATACTCCCTCCGTCTGGATTAAATGTCGCAGAAATGGATAAAACTGGATGTATCTAGAACTGAAATACGCCTAGACCCGTCCATTTATTTCCGGATGGAGGGAATACATGTCAATATGTCATGCCTTTCTATTCTTCAATACCTATTCCATATCTACTGTAGCATGTTTTATAACAGAATCACCATTCTTCTATATAAGGCATGCAAGGGGAAGACGGCTCTGTTAGAATCTGAAGGGTTACAAACCAGGTCTTTGCAAAAGATCCAAACGCCAGAAGATAATAAACCAGCTCCATTTTTCATAGATACTGCTCCAGCACAGAGAAACCCAACTCCCATTGATAATAAGCAGATTCCAGTGGCCAAAGAACTAGTCCGCTCCAGTCCAGCAAAAGAATGTCAACTCCATTCTAAGAAGCATGTGCATATCCTCACATCATGAAATTTTATAGCATTCTGATCATATTTTCTACATGTTTCTTACCCATCTCTCTTTTAGAAAATAAGGTTAAATGATAGAAGACTTCCTCCATTGGGATCGTATTCGAGGAAAATATCTTGCGGGAATTCTCTGTGCTCCAATGCTGATGTAAGTACCTGTTGTATATCACTATATTTTTACATCAACATGTATTTTGTTAATCGGCGTGAATCTAACCTTTATCTGATCTAAAATTAGTTGTAACAAAATGTTAAAGGCACCAATGTTGATTTTTGTAAGGAAAACTACCTGGTAGTTTTGCATACTGAGCTGCATGAATGTACTATCTCATATCACGCACATTACTGAATTGTAGTGCTTCTCTGGTTGCCCATTCATTCATTGTGTCAATGTTGCTTTCGTACTACCTTACCTGGCTAATGATAGTTGTGCCATATTGTGTTAATTTGGTGTAGGCTACATGCCCAAACGTTCGTTGTGTCAATGTTGCTTTCCTATTATCTGACTTGGCCAATGATAGCAATGCTAGTGTGTTAATTTTGTGCAGGCTGCTGAAGATAAGAAGACAAACTCTGAAAACAGCAAGGCAACCCCATTGTTTCTTTCCAGTAAATCTAGGCCAGGTAATATGGCAATAACTCATGATTAATCTGTTTGGTTCCCGTCCTAATTTATGTTATGATGAAGTGGTCAAGACACTCTCCACTATCAATAATACAAGCCTGCCAAAATCGCCATCTAAATCTGTTCAGTATCCTCTGTCTTGAATGCAACGGAATAAATATATGTTTGTGAACCAATTAATGGCTGAAGCAATGATGGAAATGGTGGATGAATCAGAGGTGCAGAGTCGTGCACACAACAACTGATCAATGTTTTTAGAGACAGTGTAGCAAAGCAGAAAGAACTTGCCCACATGCTTATGGGTGTCATCTGTGCTGAGGTTGCAGATTGTGACGTTGTAGATGGTTAGGTTCTGCTCATTTATTTGCACTGGCATCAATCTTTGATTGCCAAGTGGATGTAATTTCCTGTAATATATGCTGGATGTGCAACGTTATTCCCTGTATGCCGTACCTTTGCGTGATCGGTTTTGGTCCTGTGCATAATTGCTCATCGTAATGGGCTCAAATTATCTAATTTGGCCTAAAGACATGTACGAACTTTAGTGGGCCCATTAAGTTAATGGGCCATTACTAGGCCGAAAGTTAATGGTCGGCCCTCTTACCTCCCGGGTCGTTAACAGGCCGACATCGAAGCGGGCAACAGGTGGCCCCAGTTTATTTCACGGGCCGTCAACAGGCCCTTACCAAGTCTGGGATACATATGGCCCAACTATACTGTAGGCCTTTAGCAGGCCGAAAGAGACAACGGGCTTGTACTGGACCATGAAGATAATGGGCCGCTAAGAGGCCGAAAGTCACGTCGTATTGTAAATGGCCCAACTGTGTTGTGGGCCTTTAGCAGGCCGAAAGAGAAACCGGGCTAGTATTGGACCATGAAGGGCATGGACCATTAAAGGGCCAAACCTAAGGTCAGACTACAAATGGCCCAACTTATTTATGGTCCGTTAACAGGCCAAAAGTCACACAGGGCCGGGAATTGGCCCAACACTTAAATGGGTCGCTAAAAGGCCAAAACTCAGGCCGACTAAAAATGGCCCAATTGATTTATGGGATGTCAACAGGCTGAAACTGACACCGGGCCAGAAAATTGGCCCAACACTTAAATGGGCCGCTAAAAGGCCGAAACTCAGGTCCGACAACAAATGGCCCATCAGATTTATGGGCTGTTAACAGGCTGAAAGACACACCGGGCCGGCAACTAGAAAAACATTTAAATGGGTCGCTAAAAGGCCGAAAGATGTACATCCTGAAAATTGGCCCATCCATTAAACGGGCCGTTAACAGGCCGAAATCTCATCGGGCCGATATTGAGCCCAGATATATAGTGGGCTGTTAACGGGCTCGAACTAACGATGGGCTGCAATGGTGTCAAATCATTAACGGGCCGTTGACGGGCCGAATTGGCTCATCTCGTATGGGCCTGGGCTTAAATGGACCTGACACAAGTAGGCCTTATATGGGCTGGCCTGCTAATTTTTACTGGGCCGGCCTTTTCACAGGAATGGGCCTCTGTTGGGCCGTGCCACGTGTCGACGTACCATAGGCGTCTTCCGTCCAATGAGTGGTTGACATCTGTCCCAATGGTGAGCCGACACGTGTTTCCTCTAGCCAATGATGATTTTACACATGGCAAATCCCCATTGGTCGGGGCTGTTAACGGGTTATCGGATCCAAAACCCGACCCGATAGCTTAACGGCGTTCCGTTACGGTGGATGCCACGTGTCGGTCACCCTTGACGAAAGCACTTCTGTGATGCATGATTTATCATCATGGAAGTGGACACTTCCGTGATGATAATTTTGGTAATGTCATGGAACACTTCTACGACAGCACAGCTTTGACTATCTTGATTCTGTCATAAATTTGTCATGGATGTACATGCATGACAAAAAACGCGACCTACTGTGACAAACACGTATCATCACGGAAGTGTATTTTTTGTAGTGTATGAATGTTTGCTTTTTAGTTTGCCAAAATCATCCTTGTTGTACACACATTTTGAGAGGGACACATTAATCGTGAATTTATTAGAATACTCTATGTGTTTCACTTATATCTTTCGAGCTAGGCGGTTGCTCTAGTGCTTAACTTATATCTTTTTCAAGCACAATGGTGGTTTTATTTTGTATAAATTGATGAACTCTCATGCTTCACTTATATTATTTTGAGAGTCTTAGAAATAGTATGGCAATTTTCTTAGGTTATGAATTTGGTCCTTATATGATGGGTATCCAAGAGGGATATAATAAAAACTTTCATAAAGAGCTTTGAATATATGAGAAATTTGATTCCTTGCATTTGTTTTGAGATATAAAGGTGGTGATATTAGAGCATGTTGGTTGGTAATTGTGAATTAGTAGAAATATTTGTGTTAAGGTTTGTGATTCCCGAAGCATGCATGTATGGTCTATCGTTATGCGATGAAGTTAGAGCATGATTTATTTTTGATTGTCTTCCTTATGAGTGGCGGTCGGGGACGAGCAATGGTCACTTCCTACCAATCTATCCCCCTAGGATCATGCGTATTAGTACTTTGCTTCGATGGCTAATTTTTTTTTTGCAATAAGTATGTGAGTTCTTTATGACTAATGTTGAGTCCATGGATTATACGCACTCTCACCCTTCCACCATTGCTAGCCTCTCTAGTACCGCGAAACTTTCTCCGGTGCATTAAACCAATCATATATCCTTCCTCAAAACAACCACCATACCTACCTATTATGGCATTTCCATAGCCATTCCAAGATACATTGCCATGCAACTTCCACCGTTCTATTTATTATGACACATACCATCATTGTCATATTGCTTTGCATTATCATGTAGTTGGCATAGTATTTATGGCTTGGCCACCGTTCATATTTTTTATACATGTCACGCTAGATCATTGCACATCTCGGTACACTGCCAGAGGCATTCATATAGAGTCGTATCTTTGTTCTAGTATCGAGTTGTAATTCTTGAGTTGTGAGTAAATAAAAGTGTGATGATCATCATTATTAGAGCATTGTCCCATGTGAGGAAAGAATGATGGAGACTATGATTCCCCCACAAGTCGGGATGAGACTCCAGACTTAAATAAAAAAGAGGCCAAAGAGCCCAAAAAGAAAATAAAAAAGGAAAGAAAAAAGAGAAAAAAAGATAAAAAGAAAAAATGAGAGAAAAAGAGGGAAGGTGTAATGTTACTATCCTTTTCCCACACTTGTGCTTCAAAGTAGCACCATGTTCTTCATGATAGAGAGTCTCCTATTTTATCACTTTCATATACTAGTGGGAATTTTCATTATAGAACTTAGCTTGTATATTCCAATGATGGGCTTCTTGCCCTAGGTCTTCGCGAGCAAGCAAGTTGGATGCACACCCACTTATTTTTATTTTGAGATTTCATACACTTATAGCTCTAGTGCATCCGTTGCATGGCAATCCCTACTCACTTGCATCGGTATCAATTGATGGGCATCTCCATAGCCCATTAATTGGCCTAGTTGATGTGATACTTTCTCCTTTTTGTCTTCTCCTCATGACCTCCACCATACTCTATTCCACCTATAGTGCTATATCCATGGCTCACGCTCATGTATTGCGTGAAAGTTGAAAAATCTTTAGAACATTAAAAGTATGAAACAATTTCTTGGCTTGTCATCGGGGTTGTGCATGATAAATACTTTGTGTGATGAAGATAGAGCATGATAAGATTATATGATTTTGTAGGGATAACTTTCTTTAGCCATGATATTTTGAGAAGACATGATTGATTTATTAGTAACATGATTGTTGAAGTTGATATTTCAAGATAAAGCCCGGATTGAGAGATATGAAGTCTCCAACAAGTTCTATAGTTGTAAGATGGAGGAGAATAGTTCTGTCAGTGAGCACATACTCAAAATGTCTGGCTATCATAACCACTTGACTTAGCTAGGAATTGATCTTCCAGTTGAGAGTGTTATTGACAGAGTTCTTTAGTCACTGCCACCAAGCTACATAGGCTTCATGATGAACTATAATATACAAGGGATGACGAAATGATTCCCGAGCTCTTCGTGATGCTGAAATCGGTGGAGGTAGAAATCAAGAAGGAGCATCAAGTGTTGATGGTTAACAAGACCACTAGTTTCAAGAAAAATGGCAAGGGAAAGAAAGGGAACTTAAAGAAGAATGGCAAGCAAGTTATCGCTCCCGTGAAGAAGCCCAAAGTTGGACCCCAAGCCTGAGTGCTTGTACTGCAAAGGAAATGGTCACTTGAAGCGGAACTGCCGCAAATACTTGGCGGATAAGAAGGATGGAAAAGTGAACAAAGGTATATTTGATATACATGTTATTGATGTGTTCCTTGCTCATGGTAACGCTTGGGTATTTGATACTGGTTCCATTGCTCATATTTGTAACTTGGAACAAGAGCTGCAGAATAAACGAAGATTGGCTAAGGACGAGGTGACGATGCGCGTCGGGAATGGTTCCATGGTCGATTTTATCGCCATCGGCACGCTACCTCTACATCTACCTTCGGGATTAGTTTTAGACCTGAATAATTATTATTTGGTGCCAGCGGAGCATGAACATTATATCTGGATCTAGTTTATTGCGAGATGATTATTCATTTAAGTCAGAGAATAATGGTTGTTCTATTTATACGAGTAATATCTTTTATCATCACGCACCTTTAATGAATGGTCTATTCTTGTTGAATCTCGATCATAGTGATACACATACTCATAATATTGATGCCAAAAGATGCAAAGTTGATAATGATAGTGCAACATACTGGTGGCACTCCCATTTAGGTCATATTGGTGTAAAGCGCATGAAGAAACTCCATGCGGATGGACTTTTGGAATCACTTGATTATGAATCATTTGATACTTGCGAACCATGCCTCATGGGTAAGATGACTAAAACTCTGTTCTCCGGAACAATGGAGTAAGCTAATGACTTATTGGAAATAATACATACCGATGTATGCGGTCCAATGAGTGTTGAGCCATGCGGCGAGTATCGTTATTTTCTGACCTTCACAGATGATTTGAGTAGGCATGGGTATATCTACTTGAGGAAACACAAGTTTGAAACATTTCAAAAGTTCAAAGAATTTCAGAGTGAAGTGGAGAATCATCATAACAAGAAAATAAAGTTTCTACAATCTAATCGCGGAGGCGAATATTTGAGTTACGAGTTCGGCCTTCATTTAAGACAATGTGGAATTGTTGTGCAACTCACGCCACCTGGAACACCACAGCATAATGGTGTGTCCGGATGTCGTAATCATACTTTATTAGATATGGTGCATTCTATGATGTCTCTTATCGATTTGCCTTTATTGTTTCGGGATTATTCATTAGAGATAACCACATTCACGTTAAATAGGGCACTGTCTAAATCCGTTGAGGCGACACCATATGAACTATGATTTGGCAAGAAACCTAAGATGTCGTTTCTTAAAGTTTGGGGATGCGACGCTTATGTCAAAACGCTTCAGCTTGATAAGATCGAAACCAAATCAGAGAAGTGCGTCTTGATAGGATACCCTAAAGCAACTATTGGGTACACCTTCTACCACAGATCCGAAGGCAAGATCTTTGTTGCTAAGAATGGGTCATTTCTAGAGAAGGAGTTTCTCTCGAAAGAAGTGCATGGGAGGAAAGTAGAACTTGATGAGGTAATTGAACCTTCTCTCGAATTGAAAAGTAGCACATCAGAGAAAACCGTTCTCGTGATGCCTACACCAACTAGAGAGGAAGCTAACGATGATGATCAGGAAACCTCAAATCAAGTTACTATTGAACCTCGTAGGTCGACCAGAACACGTACTGCACCAGAGTGGTACGGCTATCCTATCCTGGAAGTCAAGTTGTTGGACAACGGCAAACCTAGGAACTATGAAGAAGCTATGATGAGCCTAGATTCTGATAAACGGCTTGAGGCCATGAAATCTGAGATAGGATCCATGTATGAGAACAAAGTGTGGACTTTGGTGGACTTACCCGATGATCGGCAAGCCATTGAGAATAAATGGATCTTCAAGAGGAAGACATACATTGATGGTAATATCACTTGTCGAATATCGGGTTCCGGCAAAACCCTTAAGGTTCGAACACTGGGGTGCGCACGAAGATTTCCCCTTGCCGAATCTCGCTCTCAGCCTCAACGTGATCCCTAAGCTTAGATCGATGAACTCACAACACAAGAGACACAAGATTTATACAGGTTCGGGCCACCGTTGTGGTGTAATACCCTACTCCTATGTGGTGGTGGTGGATTGCCTCTTGGGCTAATGATGATGAACAGTACAAGGGAAGAACAGCCTCGTGAGGAGAGGTGTTCTTGTGTTTGGTGGGTTGCTCGGGGAGGAAGTTGGTCCTCCCTTCTATTATGGTGGCTAGCCCTATTTATAGAGGCCCTGGTCCTCTTCCCAAATATTGAGCGGGAAAGGATCCAACAACGACCATTTGGAAAGGGGACAACTAGTACAAGCTAACCCGACTAAAGGTGGTCTCTACCTGTCAAAGGCGCTGGTAATGACTGATAACCCACAAGTATTGGGTATCGCAACAGTTTTCGAGGGTAGAGTATTCAACCAAATTTATTGATTCGACACAAGGGGAGTCAAAGAATATTCTCAAGTATTAGCAGTTGAGTTATCAATTCAACCACACCTGGATAACTTAGTATCTGTAGCAAAGTGTTTAGTAGCAAAGTAGTATGGAAGTAACGGTAAAAGTGGCAAAAGTAATGGTAGAAGTTTTGTAGCAATTGTAACAGTAGCAACGGTAAAGTAAATAAGCGAAGAACAATATGTGAAAAGCTTGTAGGCATTGGATCAGTGATGGATAATTATGTCGGATGCGATTCCTCATGTAATAGTTATAACATAGGGTGACACAGAACTAGCTCCAGTTCATCAATTTAATGTAGGCATGTATTCCGAATATAGTCATACGTGCTTATGGAAAAGAACTTGCATGGCATCTTTTATCCTACCTTCCCGTGGCAGCGGGGTCCTAGTGGAAACTAAGGGATATTAAGGCCTCCTTTTAATAGAGAACCGGACCAAAGCATTAACACATAGTGAATACATGAAATCCTCAAACTACGGCCATCACCGAGAAGTATCCCGATAATTGTCACTTTGGGGTTGTCGGATCATAACACATAATAGGTGACTATAGGCTTGCAAGATAGGATCAAGAACTCATATATATTCATGAAAACATAATAGGTTCAGATCTGAAATCATGGCACTCGGTCCCGAGTGACAAGCATTAAGCATAGCAAAGTCATAGCAACATCAATCTCAGAACATAGTGGATACTAGGGATCAAACCCTAACAAAACTAACTTGATTACATGGTAAATCTCATCCAACCCATCACCGTCCAGCAAGCCTATGATGGAATTACTCATGCATGGTGGTGAGCATCATGAAATTGGTGATGGAGGATGGTTGATGATGACGACAGCAACGAACCCCCCTCTTCGGAGCCCCGAACGGACTCCGGATCAGCCCTCCCGAGAGAGATTAGGGCTTGGCGGCGGCTCCGTACCGTAAAACGCGATGAAACTTTCTCTCTGATTTTTTTCTCCATGAAAGCCAATATATGGAGTTGGAGTTGAGGTCGGTGGACGTCCAGGGCGACCACGAGGCAGAGGGGCGCGCCCAGGGGGAGAGGGCGCGCCCCACACCCTCGTGGACAGGTTGTGGGCCCCTTGACGCTAATTCTTTCGCCAGTATTTTTTATTAATTCTAAAAAGTTGCTCCGTGGATTTTCAGGTCATTCCGAGAACTTTTATTTCTGCACAAAAAAACACCATGACAGTTCTGCTGAAAACAGCGTCAGTCCGGGTTAGTTCCATTCAAATCATGCAAGTTAGAGTCCAAAACAAGGGCAAAAGTGTTTGGAAAAGTAGATATGAGAGAGACGTATCAACTCTCCCAAGCTTTAACCTTTGCTTGTTCTCAAGCAATTCAGTTGACAAATTGAAAGTGATAAAGAAAAACTTTTACAAACTCTGTTTGCTCTTGTTGTTGCAAATGTGTAAAGCCAGCATTCAAGTTTTCAGCAAAGATTACGAACTAACCATATTCACAATAACACTTAGGTCTCATGTTTACTCATATCAATAGCATAATCAACTAGTGAGCAATAATAATAAAACTCGGATGACAACACTTTCTCAAAACAATCATAATATGATATAACAAGATGGTATCTCGCTACCCCTTTCTGATAACGCAAAACATAAATACTGAGCACATTTAAAGATCAAGGACTGACTAAACATTGTAATTCATGGTAAAAGAGATCCAGTCAAGTCACACCCAATATAAACTAATAGTAATGCATGCAAATGACAGCGGTGCTCTCCAGCGGGTGCTTTTTAATAAGAGGGTGATGACTCAACATAAAAGTAAATAGATAGGCCCTTCGCAGAGGAAGCAGGGATTTGTAGAGGTGCCAGAGCTCGATTTTGAAATAGAGATGAATAACATTTTGGGCGGTATACTTTCACTGTCAACATAAAAACTATGAGATCTCGATATCTTCCATGCTACATACATTATAGGCGGTTCCCAAACAGAATGGTAAAGTTTATACTCCCCCACCACCAACAAGCATCAATCCATGGCTTGCCCGAAACAATGGGTGCCTCCAACTAGCAACAATCCTGGGGGAGTTTTGTTTAATTATTTTGATTTGATTTGAGCATGGGACTGGGCATCCCGATTACCAGCCATTTTCTCGTGAATGAGGAGCGGAGTCCACTCCTCTTGACAATAACCCACCTAGCATGGAAGATATAGACATCCCTAGTTGATGAGCTGCTCGAGCATACAAACAGAATTTCATTTGAAGGTTTGGAGTTTGGCACATACAAATTTACTTGGAACGGCAGGTAGATACCGCATATAGGAAGGTATGGTGGACTCATATGGAATAACTTTGGGGTTTATGGAGTTTGGATGCACAAGCAGTATTCCCGCTTAGTACAGGTGAAGGCTAGCAAGAGACTGGGAAGCGACCAATTGAGAGAGCGATAACAGTCATGAATATGCATTAAAATTAATCAACACTGAGTGCAAGCATGAGTAGGATATAATCCACCATGAACATAAATATCGTGAAGGCTATGTTGATTTTGTTTTAACTACATGCGTGAACATGTGCCAAGTCGAGTCACTCGAATCGTTCAAAGGAGGATACCACCCTATCATACCACATCACAACCATTTTAATAGCATGTTGGCATGCAAGGTAAACCATTATAAGCTCCTAACTAATTAAGCATGGCATAAGCAACTATAATCTCTAATTGTCATTGTAACATGTTTATTCATAATAGGCTGAATCAGGAACGATGAACTAATCATATTTACAAAAACAAGAGAGGTCGAGTTCATACCAGCTTCTCTCATCTCAATCAGTCCATCATATATAGTCATTATTGCCTTTCACTTGCATGACCGAACGGTGTGTATAATAATAATAATGCATGTGCATTGGACTAAGCTAGACTCTGTAAGCATTCAATTCAAGGGAGAAGACAAGGTAATATGGGCTCTTAATTAAATCAACAATCATGCATATGAGAGCCTCTAAACATTTTCATTATGGTCTTCTCGTCTCGACCCCCAAAGGAAAGAAAAGAAATAAAACTATTTACACGGGAAAGCTCCAAACAAGCTAAAGAAGAACGAGAAATATTTTTGTGTTTTCTTTTATTACTACTACTAAAGCATGGAAATTAAACTAACTAATTTTTTGGTTTTTCTTAAGGTTTATCAAACACACAATAAGAAAGCTATAAAAAGAAATTAAACTAGCATGGATAGTACAATGAAAAAGTATGATCACCGACAACTAGAATGAGCGTGTGAACATGAATGTAATGTCGGTGAGAAATACATACTCCCCCAAGCTTAGGCTTTTGGCCTAAGTTGGTCTATGCCCATGGATCACGGCTACTCTCCCCGGTGTACTGAGGAGTATCATCGTACTGCCACTGGCTGGCGATCTCCTCCGGATCCCACCGATAGGATGATGGACGATAAGGATCAAGTGGTGCTTCTGGCTCAGGCTCTGGGTCTGGCCTCGATACGCGTAAACTGCCGTCAGCAAGACGAGGTAGTGGTCTGCAGTTAAATCAAACAAAGAGGGCGCAGGCAAGATAATAGTCTCATTGTGTTTCTTATTAAATCTAAAATTATACAAAAGCATCTTATCATCATTATTAACAATGAACTCATGTGCTACCATGCTCTTATAATCTAGATAGGTAGGGGGCAACAATTTTTCCTCTTTCTCAAAATGCCTAATAGGTATCCTTAAATGTTTAGCAAGGCGTGCATCATAGATACCTCCAAAGATGGGGCCCTTTGTACGATTCAGGCTTAATCGTTTAGCAATAATAGCACCCATACTAACAGAGTTATCACAGAATAAAGCATGGAACAAAATAATAATATCAGGGACACTAAGGTTTTCACAGTTTTCGCGACCAATTAAGCATCGACTAGCAAATATGGCAAAGTAGCGTAAAATAGGAAAATGTATGCTAGTAATTCTTGCATCGGAAACCTTCCTCGATTCCCCTACAGTAATAGTATCAATAAAACCATCCACATCTTTACGATGCGGTTCCTCTAAGCTGCCCTCAAAGGGTATTTTGCAAACCGTGCAAAAATCACGTAATGACATGTCCCTAGTCACATCATATAAATGAAAAGATACTGAAGGAGGTGATTTCTTAGGATAATAGTAGAAGTTTTGCACAAAAGTATTGGTGAGTAAGAGATACTGTTCGATCCGGTCGTGGAAGAAGTCAGTGAGGCCCGCATTATCAGCCAAAGAATAAAAGTCCTCATAAATCCCGGCTGCTCTTAAGTAATCATCACAAGGCCATTCACACGGTTGTACTTTCACCACACGAGGAAGATTATACTTGGCCTTTTCATTCTCCTTAGTTTGTTTATCCTTAGAGCCTTGGCCAGAAGAGCCCCTCAAGAACAATCTCTTCATCTTTTCTTCTGAAAATTTCTGAAATTTTTAGTGAATCAAACTCAACAAAACTGATAACAACTACTCCCACAAGTGCCTAGAGCCTATATCATGCATTAGAATTACTTGGGACCTCATAAATTTCACATGCAAGCTCAAGAACAAGGTCACCTAGGCAGAAAAAATTTGCAATGAATAAAACACTAGAACAAAAACTAATTAGACCATTGGAGGAGTCACATACCAAAGAACAATCCCCCAAAGCAGTTTTGTGAATGGAGCTTTGAGCAAGGAGATCGAAAATGACAGCAAAGTGAGCTAGAACTCGTGCTTGAGCTGGATGGTGCTTTTTTGGGAGGAAGATGAAGTGTGTGGGTGCAGGAATAAATGGAGGGGGGCCACCGTGGGCCCACGAGGCAGGGGGGCATGCCCTGTAGGGGTGGGCGCACCGTGGACCCTCGTGGCCAGGTGCCAGCTCCCCCTGTTGTTTTCTTAGTGCCAAATATTCTCAAATATTCCAGAAAAAATCATATTAAATTTGCAGGGCATTTGGAGAAATTTTATTTTTGTGATATTTTTTATTGCATGGATAATTCAGAAAACAGACAGAAAATACTATTTTTACTTTATTTAATCTAAATAAAAGAATGTAAAGAGAGGGTACAGAAGGTTGTGCCTTCTAACTTCATCCATCTCATGATCATCAAAAGGAATCCACTAACAAGGTTGATCAAGTCTTGTTAACAAACTCATTCCGAATAACATGAACCAGAGAAATTTCGAATAACACTAGGTTACCTCAACGGGGATATGGACATCCCCAATAATAAGAATATCATATTTCGTCTTGATAGTAGGAAGAGGAAATTCAAAACCTCCAATAATAATCGATGGAATTTTTCCAATAGAATTTACGCTATGAACTTGAGGTTGTTTCCTCGGAAAGTGTACCGTATGCTCATTACATTAACATGAAAGGTGACATTGCCTTTGTTGCAATCAATAACAGCCCCTGTAGTATTCAAAAAGGGTCTACCAAGGATAATCGACATACTATCGTCCTCAGGGATATCAAGAATAACAAAGTCCATAAAATAGTAATGTTTGCAACCACAACAGGCACATCCTCACAAATATCGACAGGTATAGCAGTTGATTTATCAGCCATTTGCAAGGATATTTCAGTAGGTGTCAACTTATTCAATTCAAGTCTAAGATATAAACAGAGAGGCATAACACTAACACCGGCTCCAAGATCACATAAAGCAGTTTTAACATAGTTTCTTTTAATGGAGCATGGTATAGTCGGTACTCCTGGATCTCCAAGTTTCTTTGGTATCCCACCTTTAAAAGTATAATTGGCAAGCATGGTGGAAATTTCAGCTTCCGGTATCTTTATTTTATTTGTAATAATTTCTTTCATATATTTAGCATAAGGATTTACTTTAAGCATATCAGTTAAGCGCATACGTAAGAAGATAGGTCCAATCATTTCAGCAAAGCGCTCAAAATCCTCACCATCCTTTTTCTTGGATAGCTTAGGAGGAAAAGGCATGGGTTTCTGAACCCATGGTTCTCTTTCTTTACCGTGCTTCCTAGCAACAAAGTCTCTCTTATCATAATGTTGATTCTTTGATTGTGGGTTATGAAGATCAACAGCAGGTTGAATCTCTACATCATTATTATTGCTAGGTTGAGCATCAACATGAAAGTTATCATTAACATTATCACTAGGTGCATGTTCATCACCTGATTGTTTTTCAACATCAGAAATAGAAATATCATTGGGATTCTCAGGTGTGTCTGCAACAGTTTCACTAGAAGCATGCAAAGTCCTATCATTTTTATTTTTCTTCTTTTTAGAAGGACTAGGTGCATCTAAATTATTTCTCTGAGAATCTTGCTCAATTCTCTTAGGGTGGCCTTCAGGATACAAAGGTTCCTGAGTCATTTTACCAGTTCTAGTAGCCACTCTAATAGCAAAATCATGTTTGTTATTTAATTCATTGAGAAAATCACTTTGAGATTTAAGTACTTGTTCTGCTTGAGTGGTAACAATAGAAGCATATTTACTAATGAGTTTAAGCTCACCTTTAACTCTAGCCATATAATCACTCAAGTGTCCAATCACGTAAGCATTACTCTTTAATTCTCTACCAACATAAGCATTAAAATTTTCTTGTCTAGCCATAAAGTCATCAAATTCATCCAAGCATTGGCTAGCAAACTTAGTAGACGGGATTTCAACTTTATCATATCTATAGAGAGAATTTACCTTTACTACCTGTGTCGGGTTATCAAGACCATGTGTTTCTTCAATAGGTGGTAAATTAAGACCATGTATTTCTTCAACAGGAGGTAAATTCTTAACATCTTCAGCTTTAATACCTTTTTCTTTCATAGATTTCTTTGCCTCTTGCATATCTTCAGGACTGAGAAATAGAACACCTCTCTTTTTCGGAGTTGGTTCAGGAATTGGCTCAGGAATTGGCTCAGGAAGAGTCCGATTATTTTCATTAGTCAACATATTATTCAATAACAATTCAGCTTGGTCAACTGTTCTTTCCCTGAAAAGACAACCAGCACAACTATCCAAGTGGTCCTTGGAAGCATCGGTTAGTCCATTATAAAAGATATCAAGTATTTCATTTTTCTTAAGAGGATGATCAGGCAAAGCATTAAGTAATCGAAGAAGCCCCCCCCCCCCAAGCTTGTGGGAGACTCTCTTCTTCAATTTGCACAAAATTATATATTTCCCTCAAGGCAGCTTGTTTCTTATGAGCAGGGAAATATTTAGCAGAGAAGTAATAAATCATATCCTGGGGACTACGCACACAACCAGGATCAAGAGAATTAAACAAAGTTTTAGAATCATCCTTTAATGAGAATGGAAATATCTTAAGGATATAATAGTAGCGAGATTTCTCATCATTAGTGAACAGGGTGGCTATATCATTCAATTTAGTAAGATGTGCCGCAACAGTTTCAGATTCATAGCCATAAAAAGGATCAGATTCAACCAAAGTAATTATCTCAGGATCGATGGAGAATTCATAATCCTTATCAGTAACAAAGATAGGTGAAGTAGCAAAAGTAGGGTCATATTTCATTCTAGCATTCAGAGTTTTCTGTTTTAGTTTAGCTAATAATTTCTTAAGATCGGGTCTATCATTGCAAGCAAGAAAACCTCTAGCAGTTTGTTCATCCATAACATAACCCTCAGGAACAACAGGAAATTCATATTTAGGGGGAGAAACTTCATCATCACTATCTTCAATAATTTCATTTTTAATAATTTCATTCTCTCTAGCCCTAGCAAGTTGTTCATCAAGAAATTCACCTAATGGCACAGTAGTATCAAGCATAGAAGTAGCTTCATCATAAGTATCATGCATAGTAGAAGTGGCATCATCAATAACATGCGACATATCAGAATTAATAGCAGAAGCAGGTTTAGGTGTCGCAAGCTTACTCATAAGAGAAGGAGAATCTAGTGCGGAGCTAGATGGCGGTTCCTTACCTCTCCACGTAGTTGAGGAATAAATCTTAGTTCTTTCGTCTTTCAAGTTCCTCATAGTGATCAGCAAATATAAATCCCAAGTGACTCAACGAATAGAGCTATGCTCCCTGACAACGGCGCCAGAAAATAGTCTTGATAACCCACAAGTATAGGGGATCACAACAGTTTTCGAGGATAGAGTATTCAACCCAAATTCATTCATTCGACACAAGGGGAGCCAAAGAATATTCTCAAGTATTAGCAGTTGAGTTGTCAATTCAATCACACCTTGATAACTTAGTATCTGCAGAACGGTAATAGTGGCAAAAGTAACAGTAGCAGTTTTGTAGCAATTGTAACAGTGGCAACGCTAAAGTAAATAAGCGAAGAACAATATGTGAAAAGCTCGTAGGCATTGGATCAGTGATGGATAATTATGTCGGCTGTGATTCCTCATGTAATAGTTATAACATAGGGTGACACAGAACTAGCTCCAGTTCATCAATGTAATGTAGGCATGTATTCTGAATATAGTCATACGTGCTTATGGAAAAGAACTTGCATGACATCTCTTCTCCTACCCTCCCGTGGCAGCGGGGTCCTAGTGGAAACTAAGGGATATTAAGGCCTCCTTTTAATAGAGAACAGGACCAAAGCATTAACACATACTGAATACATGAAATCCTCAAACTACGGTCATCACCGAGAAGTATCCCGATTATTGTCACTTCGGGGTTGTCGGATCATAACACATAATAGGTGACTATAGACTTGCAAGATAGGATCGAGAACTCACATATATTCATGAAAACATAATAGGTTCAGATCTGAAATCATGGCACTCGGGCCCTAGTGACAAGCATTAAGCATAGCAAAGTCATAGCAACATCAATCTCAGAATATAGTGGATACTAGGGATCAAACCATAACAAAACTAACTTGATTACATGGTAAATCTCATCCAACCCATCACCGTCCAGCAAGCCTACGATGGTATTACTCACACACGGCGGTGAGCATCATGAAATTGGTGATGGAGGATGGTTGATGATGACAACGGCGACGAATCCCCCTCTCCGGAGCCCCGAACGGACTCCAGATCAGCCCTCCCGAGAGAGGTTAGGGCTTGGCGGCGGCTCTGTATCGTAAAACGCGATGAAACTTTCTCTCTGATTTTTTTCTCCACGAAAGCCAATATATGGAGTTGGCATTGAGGTCAGTGGACATCCAAGGGGCCCACGAGGCAGGGGGGCGTGCCCAGGGGGAGGGGGCACGCCCCCCACCCTTGTGGATAGGGTGTGGGGCCCCTAACGCTAATTCTTTCGCCAGTATTTTTTATTAATTCTAAAAAGTTGCTACGTGGATTTTCAGGTCATTCCGAGAACTTTTATTTCTGCACAAAAATAACACCATGGTAGTTCTGCTGAAAATAGCGTCAGTCCGGGTTAGTTCCATTCAGATCATACAAGTTAGAGTTCAAAACAAGGGAAAAAGTGTTTGGAAAAGTAGATACGACAGAGACGTATCAATGACGTCGTCTTGGGCTCCACGGCGACCTCCGTCCTGCCGTCCTGCTGGTCTTGGTCTTGTTGCACTTATATGGAAACCTTTCCTGATGCCTCGGTACTCCGCGCTTACGCTTGCCCCCCTTAGCACCAAAAGGGAAACAAGGACACTATGCGCGCTGGCGCTCGCCTGGCCTTGGTCGTCATGGCTTGCGTCACAGGAACCTCGCGAGGTACCCTTTGCCTTGATCTCTCCGCCCGCTCACGAGCCTGCCTGGTGAGGCCGCCCCTGAGGAGGCCTTGTGTCGTCCTCCCCTAAGTGTTTGTTGATGAAGACGGGCCGTACTGGGCCACTGGTGGAGCCACGCCGTGGGCCGCAGGCAGGCAAGTCTGGGGACCCCCGTTCCCAGAATGTCGACAGTAGCCCCCGGGCCCAAGGTGCGCTCGGACTTGGCTTAGCGGCGAAGCCAAAGGGCAAGTGCGGAGTGCCGCGGGCCCAAAATCCTGCGGCCTTGGTCGACACGTGGCGGCTGATTGGATGTGGGAGTCTCCGCTTCCCCATGCTGCCTCGGCAACTGCCTGATTTGACGAGTCCCTGCTGCATGCAAAAAGGGGCATCATTACCTGCGGTCGTGGATGTCGACGGTTGGCCTCCCTTGGTCTATAAATGAGGAGGGGCGAACGCCCCCGTCGCCCATCTCTTCCCATTCCGCTCGCATCTCCTTCCTTCCTCCGTTGCCTGTAGCGTCCCCCATGGCGCCCGCGAAGAGGTTTTCGGCTGCGGAGAAGGGGAAGGCTCGCCAGGAAGGGCCCAGCTCCCTCCACCCAAGCGCGGACGCGGTCGCCCTCACAAGCACTCCACGACCCCTGTCGTGGCTTACCGTGGTCGTGGAGGTGGCCCTTCACGTGGTGGTGGTCGCCCATTGAGGGAGTCCTGGACTAGGGGGTGTCCGGATAGCCGAACTATCATCATCGGCCGGACTCCAAGACTATGAAGATACAAGATTGAAGACTTCGTCCCGTGTCCGGATGGGACATTCCTTGGTGTGGAAGGCAAGCTTGGCGATACGGATATGTAGATCTCCTACCATTGTAACCGACTCTGTGTAACCCTAGCCCTCTCCGGTGTCTATATAAACCGGAGGGTTTTAGTCCGTAGGACGAACAACAATCATACCATCGGCTAGCTTCTAGGGTTTAGCCTCCTTGATCTCATGGTAGATCTACTCTTGTACTACCCATATCATCAATATTAATCAAGCAAGAGTAGGGTTTTACCTCCACCGAGAGGGCCTGAACCTGGGTAGAAACATCGTGTCCCTTGTCTCTTGTTACCATCCGCCTAGACGCATAGTTCGGGACCCTCTACCCGAGTTCCGCCGGTCTTGACACCGACATTGGTGCTTTCATTGAGAGTTCCTCTGTGTCGTCACCTATAGGCCCGATGGCTCCTTCGATCGTCAACAACAACGCGCTCCGGGGCGAGACCTTTCTCCCCGGACAGATCTTCGTATTCGGCGGCTTCGCACTGCGGCCCAATTCGCTTGGCGATCTGGAGCAGATCGAAAGCTACGCCCCTGGCCATCAGGTCAGATTTGGAAGTTTGAACTATACGGCCGACATCCGTGGAGACTTGATCTTCGACGGATTCGAGCCACAGCCGAGTGCGCTGCACTGTCACGATGGGCATGATTTAGCTCTGCTGCCGGACAGTGCCCTGGAGGCCGCACAAGAGTCCGCTCCGACCCTTAGCTCGGAACCGACTGCGCCGATCGAGGATGGGTGGTTGGACACCGCCTCGGGGGTTGCTACCTCTACGGCGATGGAGCCGAATACCGACCCTGTCCCTTGTGAAGCTTGTGACTCCAAGGTGCCGGACTCCTCTTCGGACCCCGAACCTTCCGCGCCCCTGCCAATCGAATCCGATTGGGCGTCGATCATGGAGTTCGCCGCTGCGGACATCTTTCAGCACTCGCCTTTTAGCGATATCCTGAATTCGTTAAAGTATCTCTCTTTATCAGGAGAGCCCTGGCCGGATTATGGTCAGGACGGTTGGGATGCGGACGACGAAGAAATTCAAAGCCCACCCACCACCCACTTCGTAGCCACTATCGATGACTTAATCGATATGCTAGACTTCGACTCCGAAGACATCGACGGTATGGACAACGATGCCGGAGACGACCAAGAACCAGCACCCACAGGGCACTGGAAGGCCACCTCAACTCACGATGTATATATGGTGGATACACCTAAAGGAAGCGATAACGAGGAACAACGGGACGCTGCAAAGGATAATTCCCTCGAAAAACAGCCGAAACGGTGACGCAAGCGCCGCCAAAAGCCCCGCCTCGACAACGAAAGCACCCATACAGACCCAGCCATAGAGCAGGGTGAACCGGTGGACGACGAACATGCCCCCGAGCAACCATCCTAATAGGATGAATTGGATAAGCAATCCATCCCCGGGGAAAACAACAGTCCGGATGATCTCACGCCGGACACATCGTTGGAGCAGAAGAACCTCCACAAAAGGCTCGTCGCCACTGCACGAAGCCTGAAGAAGCAAAAGCGGAAGCTCAAAACAGCGAAAGACATACTCAGAATGAGAAGGAGCAAAGTACTCATGACCGCAGACAAATACGACGATAGTCGCCAAGCAAAAAGCTACCCGAAGCGCAAACTACTGCCCGAATTTGACGAGGAGGCCATAGGGCCCCCACAATCAAAAAACAAAGAGGCCACCCGGTCGGATAGACGACCACATGGCAAACAAAGAGCGGCAAGCGGCGCTGCAAACAGGCCGGCACGTGATCCATATAAGGATCCTCGCAAAGAGGATGGCCCGGTTCGGTCCATCTATGGGCCAAGAAAGCAGGCTCTAGAAAGCAAAACAACACGTCGAGTATTCGACCATCACGGCACACACAAATACAGGGGCGCCGCTCACCCCTTATGTTTCACCGACGAGGTGCTGGATCATGAATTTCCAGCAGGATTCAAGCCCGTAAACATAGAGGCATACGACGGAACAACAGACCCTGGAGTCTGGATTGAGGACTACATCCTGCACATACATATGGCTAGAGGAGATGACCTCCACGCCATAAAATACTTACCCCTCAAGCTCAAAGGGACAGCTCGGCATTGGCTCAAAAGCCTCCCAGAAAATACCATTGCAAGTTGGGAAGAGCTCGAGGATGCGTTTCAGGCAAACTTTCAGGGGACTTATGTCCGCCCTCCTGATGCAGACGATTTAAGTCACATAACTCAACAACCCGGCGAGTCAGCCCGCAAGTTCTGGAACAGGTTCCTCACCAAAAAGAACCAAATAGTCGATTGTCCGGACGCCGAAGCCTTAGCAGCCTTCAAACATAACGTCCGAGACGAATGGCTCGCCAGACACCTCGGCCAGGAAAAGCCAAGAACAATGGCCGCACTAACAAGCCTCATGACCCGCTTTTGCGCGGGAGAGGATAGCTGGCTGGCAAGATGCAGCACCAGCGACCCAAGTACATCCGAGATCAGGGATGGAAACGGGAAACCACGACGCAGAAAGGACCAGCGCCGGACTAAGGGAAATGGCCCAAAGAGCACGGCAGTCAACGCCGGGTTCAAAAGCTCTCGGCAGAACAACAAAACACTGCCTCTCAAGGACAACAGCGACGAGCTATCCAACCTAAACAAAATCTTGCACAAAATATGCCAAATCCACAGCACCTCCGGGAAGCCTGCAAATCATACCCACAGAGATTGTTGGGTCTTCAAACAGTCCGGCCGACTTAATGCCGAACACAAGGGGCTCAAAACACCAAGTGAGGACGATGACGAACTCCACAAGCAGAGCACCGGCAAACAAAGGAACTTCCCACAAGAGGTCAAAACAGTAAACTCACTTCATGTGACAACAGATGAAAATAGAGCGGCGCCCATTAAAATGCGCGCCGCACGGTCCACCCCAGCGGAGTCCCGACACTGGATGTCAAACCAAGTCACTTTCGACCATCAGGATTACTCCGGAAGTATCCGGAATGCAGGATGGACTGCCCTGATATTAGATCCTATAATCGACGGACTACAATTTACACAAGTCCTAATGGACGGCGGCAGTGATCTAAACCTACTATATCAGGATATAATCCGCAGAATGGGGATAGACCCAACCAAAATACTCCATAGCAACACTTCCTTTAAAGGAGTGATGCCAGGCCCATATGCCCATTGTACGGGCTCTCTACCACTAGAACTTGTGTTCGGCTCATCCGACAACTCCCGTCGCGAAAAGTTAGTCTTCCACATTGCCCCATTTAAAAGTAGCTATCAAGAACTATTGGGACGCGAAGCTTTCGCCTGCTTTAACGCAATACCGCATTATGCATCTCTTCCACTTAAAATGTCCGGTCCACGCGGCATAATCTCATTAAAGGGAAACCTCGAGTGTTCCTTGAATACGGAAGAACGTGATACTGCCTTGACAGTCACACATTAATCTGGCTTTGCCGATCAAAGCACCCAAACAGGTCATTCAGACCCCGGACACAGTTCGGCGAGTCCGGCACAAATAACCAAGGGGCTTACTAGCCGTGTACCCCCTTACAAGGGGCTGCACGCATGTACAATAAGAGACAATAAAGCTCAATTTTATTCGTTTTTTGAATTATACTCTGTTTATACATTTTTCGCACGACCCCTTTTTTAAAACTAAGTTCTTCTCTTTTACAGACGAACATCGTGCTACGCCCGTCCAGAATACGGCACAACGGAGGCACAGGCGCAGACGTGCAGTAGGGACCCGTTACAAGGACTCTTTTCAGATTAAGACCCTGCGTAAACCTTTCTTACTGTCTCTTGTTGATACACATCCCCCGGTTCCTCACTATAACCGAAGAGGAGGCTGGCGTTTTGGCATCGGCCGCATTAGAAATTTTTGCGCGTACCTGGACACTAGGGGCTTAGGGCATTGTTCCGCCCGTTTTCATAAAGACCGAATACCTTAGGGAGTGTTCGGCATCTCGAGTTAGGCCTTATATGCATCAGCTCCGAATCATGTCTTTGGTCAAATGTTGGGTTTGCCCGGCTCCTGTGTTTTGCTGCCTTACGTTCTGCTCTATCGGCTAACGCGACACCAGGAGAACTACTGCGATTGTGCCCCGGTTCGTCCAGGTGAGCACCTCAGTAGAGAAAGCCAAAAACTGACTGTCATGATATAGCGAGAGACTGGTCAACCACTCGATCGACCTCCGGAATGTTTAGAATTCCTCCGCTTTAACGGAGGACCGTTTCCCGGTCAGGCACATGCGCGCCCCGAAATTCGGAGAGCGCAGTGCCCCTAGGGGCTATATAGTAGCCCCACCATTGAACTCCTATGGCTAAGTGAAAGTGATAAAGCATTATAGTCCGGTTGCCTAGTTTGCTACGCTATCACCTCCTTCACAGGACCAAGACGTTGGATTAAGTGTGAAAATGCGCTCCTTTTTGCAAACACCCCCGCACTATGTGCGTGGGGGCTGAAGCCGAAGACTGCCATCTTTCAGGTTATATACACATACACGTTAACGGCCGCACAGGAGGAATTTCAACACTTGAACGCACAAGTATAAAAAGCCCTTATATTATATTTGAAACATGGTTTCACAAATCATACATGTCATTTGAACATAACATTTCGAGCACTGCATCTCTATTAAACAAGCGCCCTGCAGGACTTCCCCAAAATAGTGCTCGGCTGGTAATCGGTTTCTGTCCGAATCCTAGGATGCAACGTCGGTGGCCTCCATCTCTGCCCAGTATGTTTTGACACGGGCGAGAGCCATCCGTGCACCCTCTATGCATGCCGACCGCTTCATCGCCTCGATATGCGGCACCGCATCAAGGAACTGCTGCACCAAGCCAAAATAACTCTTCGGCTCGGGCCTTGTCGGCCACAAATGAGCCACGACATCCTTCATGGCAAGTCCGGACAACCTATTCAGCTCAGCCCACTCGGCTAACCGATTGGTTAATGGAAGTGGACGCTCCGGACTATGGAATTGCGACCAAAAAAGCTCTTCCATCCCGTGATCCTTTTGGCCTCGAAAGTGTGCGACTGCGTCTGCGGCACTCGCCGCCAAATTCAGATAAGCATCCTCCGCACCCCACAACTGGCCCAACTGAGCATACTTCGGATCCGTGAACTTTCTACGCAGCAGAAAAGGCTTTCCAGCCGCAATATCACCGGCCTGACGAAGCTCCTCTTTTATAGCCCTCATCGCGGAGCGGGCATCCTTGGCTTCGGCAGTGGCCTTCTTCAGGTCCTCTTGCTCTGCTCGGCGTTCTGTTTCAAGAAACTCATAGCAGTCGGTAGCATCCTTCAGCTTCACGGCCATTTCAGCCATTTCCTCTCTGCTTCGGCAATGAGCAGCCTGTTCGGCTTTTAGCTCTTCGGCCGCCTTCAAGGCAGCCGCATTACTTTTTCTGGCTTGCTCCTTGGCTCGGGAGAGCTCCGCCCGAAGGTCCTCCATAGCAGCGGCACCATCTGCATTAAGCATACATGTTGTAAGGCACGGGCGTCAAGCTCCCTTACCAGGTGTCCGCGGAAAAGCCACATACCTTGTGACTCGTCAAGTCGCTTATTGACCAGCGCGATGTCCGCATCCGCAACATCAAGTTGCCGCTTCAGTTCGGCAAATCTATCAGTCCGGCTGGCCACCGAACGCTCCGTCCCCTGAAGAGAAATCATCTTATAACTGAGATTATGATCCTCGGCACGCTGTCACTTTTGACAACGCACCGAGTCTCAGGGGCTACTATCTATACAGGGCGCATTCTATATGCAAAACTGTTAGAAGGTACATCATTTTTCGTACCTCAAACCCCGTTAGTAAACTTCTGACAGCCTCATGCAACCCGCTCTCAGCGGATGAGATCCTTTCAATCACCGTACCCATTAATGTACGGTGATCTTCTGAGATAGACGCCCGCCCGAGCAGATCCTTCAGCTCCTCCAACCGCACACCAGTTGGCGCCAAATTTTCCGGCTCCGCCGGACTCGGGGAAGCCCTCTGCGATGACACCTCAGGGTCGTCCGCCCCGCCTGATGGTGCGGCAGATGGAGGCGTTTCGCTCTCCATCATCTCCGGACAAAGATCCCCCGAAGATGAGCTCTGTTGAGAAGGGCTGAGATCCGAACTACAAGGTAATAACTTCGTTTATCTTCAGAAATAAAAACAGGGATGTCCCTTATTACAAAACTCCCCTTTCTACTTACGGCTCGCCAGAGGGCTGATTTCCTTTGGGAAATAGTGCGGCCGGGGCTCCTCCCGGCGCAGGACCCTCTGGTGAAGATTTCTTCCCCCGCTTTGAGGCCTTGGTCTCCGGATCTTCAGAAGCGGTCCTCTTCTCCCCTTGGAGGGGGGATTTTTGACCCCCCCCCTTCCTTAAAAGCCTCCCTAGCGGAGGCGGTAGCTTTTCTGTTCCCCCCTTCGCCCTCTTCCAAAGGCGCAGCCTCCAGCATCTTGGTTAACACGGGATCCGGCGTGGTCTCAGGGAGGGGGGCCGGACACCTTATTAGTTTTGCTTTTGCTATCCATTCCTGTTCAAGGGACAGCTCTTTAAAAGGGAAAGTTTATGATAAATATACGGATAGCACGTCCGGGCACAGGAACTACTTACTTGAGTATCTGGGTGATTGCAGCTCAGACCTGCGTCCTCGGTCAAGTCCGGACACATCTCTTGTGATCCGAAGAACAGTTTATACATCTCCATGGGTGTCGCGCCCATGAAGTGTCGAAGAGCTCGTGGTCCCTCTGGATTGAATTCCCACAGACGGAGGGGGCGACGTTTGCAGGGCAGAAGGTGCCGAATCAGCATAACCTGTGCCACTACAACCAGATTGATCTCCCTCTCTTGGAGGTCTCGAATAAGGCCCTGCAATAAAGGTACGTCCTTGGACGGCCCCCAGTCAAGCCCTTTGTTGACCCATGACGCCAGCCGTTGTGGAGGGCCCGAGCGAAAGGTAGGCGGCGCCACCCATCTGGTGCCCCTAGGAGCGGTGATGTAGAACCACTCCTGTTGCCACAAATCAAGCTCCTCTTGAAAAAAGCCCCCGGGCCATGGAGCGTCTGCCCTCTTGCTTATAACTGCCCCTCTGCACTCTGCCTGCCGCCCCTTGATCATCTTCCGCTCCACATTGAAGGTCTTGAGCCATAATCCGAAGTGAGGGGTAGTGCAGAGGAAGGCTTCGCATACAACAATGAATGATGAGATGTGGAGGATGGACTCCGGGTCCAAGTCATGGAATTCCAACCCATAATAAAACATGAGCCCCCTCACGAAGGGGTCCATCGGGAAGCCTAAACCTCGACGGAAGTGAGACACAAACACCACGCTCTCACCAGGCTCGGGGGTAGGAATGACTTGCCCTTGGGCGGGTAGCCTATGCGAAATTTCGCCGGTTAGATACCTGGCGTCTCTCAGCTTTAGCACATTTTCTTCCGTGGCGGAAGAAGGCATCCACCGGCCTTGTAGGTCGGAGCCGGACATTGTCGAAGGTCCGAAGCGCCTGAATCTGGAGCCTTGGGAGTTGGAACTCGGGGCGAGGGGCGGATTTGATTGAAGATTGAAGAAAAGAAACGGGCCTTGTTCTCGTTATAAAGAGGTTGAATACCAAGAGCCGTCCCCGTGACCGTTTGGGACTCGCCTTCGATGGAGAGGGCGTGCCAACGGGCGCGATTGGGTTACCCGCGTCCGTATTGATGAGAATCCCGGAATAAGGGGACACGATCTCTGCTTTGACAAGACGTGCCAAGGAAACCGCTTCGCTAAACGCGCTGAGGTGGAACAATTAAAACAATTCGAGTAAAGGCTTGGCCGTGGTGTGACGTCATGCCGCGAAATACGTCAGCAGATTGAACTTGTGTAAATATTATTCTCTCTACGGTGGTATGTGGAATTTGTTTTGCAGAGCTAGACACTATCCTAGTGTTCAAAATCTTCTATGAATTATTTGGAGGAGGAACCCGCCTTGCAATGCCGAAGACAATATGCGCGCCGGACTCGTCGTCATTGAAGCCTGGTTCAGGGGCTACTGAGGGAGTCCTGGACTAGGGGGTGTCCGGATAGCCGAACTATCATCATTGGCCGGACTCCAAGACTATGAAGATACAAGATTGAAGACTTCGTCCCGTGTCCGGATGGGACTTTCCTTGGCGTGGAAGGCAAGCTTGGCGATACGGATATGTAGATCTCCTACCATTGTAAACGACTCTGTGTAACCCTAACCCTCTCCGGTGTCTATATAAACCGGAGGGTTTTAGTCCGTAGGACGAACAACAATCATACCATAGGCTAGCTTCTAGGGTTTAGCCTCCTTGATCTCATGGTAGATCTACTCTTGTACTACCCATATCATCAATATTAATCAAGCAGGAGTAGGGTTTTACCTCTGCCGAGAGGGCCCGAACCTGGGTAAAAACATCGTGTACCTTGTCTCCTGTTACCGTCCGCCTAGACGCACAGTTCGGGACCCCCTACCCGAGATCCGCCGGTTTTGACACCGACACCCATGTCGAGGCAGCCCGGTTGGTGGGGGAAGGCGTGTTGTGGCTGCGCGGCATCCTTGGCCGCGCTTCCATTCGGCGGGGGGGGGGAGAGGGGTGCCGGAGTTTGTCGTGTGGTTGGAAAACCCGGCCGGCAACTAGCTTCAGCTCCTGCGCTTCTTCGTCGGCGAGCTGTCGGCCGCTGGCCCAGGCGGGCTCTTGTTGCAGACGGACGGCTGCTGCAGCCGGGCCTCCTGGGTCGCGGTGGAGGTCTCCATCATCGGCAATGCAGCCTTGGCTTGAGGCTGGCAGACGTTTGCCCGCGCGCGTGGTCTGGGCAGGCCATGCACCCTCCACTTTAGGTATGATGGCGACGTGACCCTCTACGTGAGGGTGTTCGGAGGGGATGGCCGTCGCGTTGGGTGCTTCCCTAAAGACAGTGACGGCGACGAGGTGCTCGGACTCGGCGACGGTCATGACGAGGGTGAAGGCGAACCTGCTCCCGGTGGCGACCGCGGCTGGTCAAGCTACGGCGGCTCCTCCTCTAGCGACAGCTCCTCTAGTGGCGGCTACGATCAACCGCCGCGCCGCCGTGTACGCCTCGAGGACGGTAGTGGGGCGTCCCGTCACCGTGTTTCGGTGAAGCGCGAGGTGGGGTCTGGCTGAGCTCAGGAGGTCGCCGTAGATCCCTCCTCGCAAACTGCTGCAAAGCGCGTGCTGCTTTTGTTTTGTTTTCCTTCCTTCCTGCATTAAGAGAGAAAAGTTCGGGCCCCGTGGGGGGCATGCAACAAACTATGATTTCCTAGTTAACTTGCTGCATTTATTATTCCGATGCTATGTCATGGCGTTGTTGTTGTATGTTGGCATGTAGGAACAACTTAGCCTGGTACATTTGAAGTAGTTCTCGCCTCGCGAGGCGCCTGCTTTAGGCCATACCGGGCGCCTTGAGAGCTGCAAAAAACTCATTGAGAGACTGTCATTTTCCGAACCTTGGCCGCAAGGGCTGCCGGTCGGCGGCCCGGTGCTTCGTGTTGCGGTACCCGAGGGGCACGGACTGGGAGGGATGCTCCCGCTATGAATTTTGAACTAGAGAGCCTCGCGAAAGTCAGAAGAGAAAGGGCTCACGAGGGCACCCGCGCAGCCCCCTCGCGAGGCTTGCGAGAGAGAGCAAGTCAGGCAGAGAGCTGAAGACAGAAAACGGAGGCGGAAGGTGATGGAATAGAACCGGCAAAAACACTAGAAGCAACTTTGATCAAGATTCAAGCAAAGAAGAGTGAGCCAACTGCAGAAAGCAAATGAAAAGCCGCGTCCGGCACCTAGTCTAGTCTTCAACGTCTTTTCACCAGCGCGGAGCTAAGTGCTGCCACTGGGCGTGGGAGGAAGCCCTCGAGGCCCAAGGGCGGCACTCCTGAGACTCCGGGGCGTGTACATCCCCACTCATTATTACGTGAGAGTGTCACGGGCGGCGAGCTTCACAGGCACTGGGCCTTCTTCACAGGCACCGGGCCTTTCTTCGGGTAGCGAGCTTCACAGGCACTAGGCCTTCTTCACAGGCACCGGGCCTTTCTTCGAGGGGCGATCTTCACAGGCACTGGGCCTTCTTCACAGGCACCGGGCCTTTCTTCAGGGGTAGAACTTCCGGAGGTGCTGGATGTTCCAGGCGTTCGGGATGGGTACCCCATCCTAAGTCTCCAGGCGCGCGGCGCTAGGCCTGGAGACATGGACGACCTTGAACGGGCCCTCCCACATGGGTGAAAGCTTATGGAGCCCTTCCCTGGAGAGCACCCGCCTCAGTACGAGGTGACCTACCTCGAGCGTCTTGGGGCGGATGCTGGGACTGTGATACCGCCGCAGCGCCTGCTGGTATCTTGTCGCCCGTAGCATGGCCTCACGGCGGCGTTCCTCCCCCAGCACGAGGTCCATCCCACGCATGGCGTCCTGTTGCGCCTCATCAAATGCTAGGACACACGCGGAGCGATGCCTGACCTTGTGAGGGAGAACCGCTTCTGCTCTGTAGACGAGGAAGAACGGGGTCTCGCCCATTCGCTTGGTGGCGGTAGTGCGGATGGACCACAACATGGACTGAAGCTCGTTGTGCCAGCCCCTGTCGTGGGCTCCAGCTTCTTCTTGAAGGTCCTGGTCTTTGTCAGGACCCCGACTCAATGCCACATCGATCTAGCATGTAACACCTCATATCACTTTGCGGCCTCACGCACGGTATTCCCACGGGTGTCGCCTTACCTTTGCCCGGGACCGTTTGCGCCTTTTGGCACACGTATATGACAGTGTCGCTAGCATCCATATGATAAGGAGCCCGGGCTGACATGGCTAGTCGTAAACCCAAAGTGGCACAAACTTACAGGGACAGGCATCCATGACCCAGCATCGAACGAGTCGGTCATCAGCGAGTGAATCCAGGCTGTAGCACTGGGCTAGCAGGACTCCGGTGAACCGGGCTGTAGCGGGCTAACAGGACTCCGGTATTAATCGCGTGACATTTCCCCGAAGGGACAGGCACAGGAACGAAGAAGGACACATGCTGGCCAGCCGATCTGTTCTGGAGCAGTAGCAAGCTACCATGGCTCAGTGGAAGCACTAGGAGACATTTCCCGGTAAGAGAGACTACTAAGGATAAACAACTAGATAGTCAGATCCCACACATACCAAGCATTTCAATAACATACACACAATATGCTCGATATGTGAAAATACAACATGGCATCACAACATGACTCTACAACTCAAGTATTTTATTCAATAGGCTCCGAGGAGCAAGATATTACAAACATGGGTCTCACAACCCAGCATTCAGAGCACACAAGTCAAGCACAAGCAGTAGCTTAGCATGTCTGAGTACAGACATCTACAAATGAAAAAGGCTTAGAAGCCTAACTAACCACCAGATCCTGCCGAGGGCACAAGATCGTAGCTGAGGTAACAAGCTAAACGTCGAAGTCCACGCGGAACTACTAACGAGAGTGACGTCTCTCTGGAAAAACATAAAATAGGAAAACGTGAGTACAAATGTACCCAGCAAGACTTACATCAGAACTAACTACATATGCATCATTATCAAGAAAGGGGGTGGTGGGGTTTAACTGCAGCAAGCCAGCTTTGACTCAGTGGCTATCCTAAACTACGACTGCAAGTAACTCTTTTGAGGTGGCGCACACGAGTCCACATATTCACCATATCAATACACCACTATGGATCCGCTCCCGTCTCCCTACGAGAACGCCATCCATAGCACTCACGCTTATCTTGCGCATTTTAGAGTATCAACTTCCACTTGTCTATGAACTATTATAGGCAACCCAGAAGTCCTTTACCGCGGACACGGCTATTCGAATAGATTATTTATAACCCTGCAGGGGTGTACTTCTTCATGCATGTTTCCACCACTTAGCGTCTGCACACGACATGTGCTCGGCAGACTTCAAGCGAAAGCCGATGTGGGTGTAGAGCATGACCTACCTAAACACTCAAGTCTCAAGTCCAGGTTTATCGCCTATTCAGGTTCCATCCGTAGGGAGTCCGGCCGAGGTTTCCACATACGGCCCCGAACGATGTGAACAGGGTTCCATGACACCAAACGGGCGCCCGGTATACCCGGCCACGTGCCTCCCGCATCACAGCCCACCCCTCCGGTCAGCGCTGCGCACGACCTCCAGCATACTACAAACACCAAAAACTACTTGCAACTCCTGGACAGAGGACGAGGGTGATTAAGAAGTCGAGCGGGGTCATATTTCAGGGCCCAATGCATGGTAGTAGCTGAATCATGGATCACAAACACAGAACTCAGTTCCTGAGGACGGCTTCAATGAGACAACCCACCATGTACTCCTACATGGCCTCTCACCGATACCTTTACCAAATCGTGTTCACACACTTAGCTCACACACAGTAGGACATGTTCACACACCTCTGATTCATCCCGGATGAATCAAACCTGACACAACTCTAAGCAATAGCAGGCATGACAAACAAGCATGAACGAGTAGGCACATCAGGGCTCAAACAACTCCTACTCATGCTAGTGGGTTTCATCTATTTACTGTGGAATGACAGGTCATGCAAAGGATAAAGGGTTCAGCTACCGCAGCAAGTAACAGATGAATCGTTGTTGTCCTAATGCAGTAAAAGAGAGCAGGAGCGAGAGAGTGGGATTGTATCAGAATGAACAAGGGGGTTTTGCTTGCCTGGCACTTCTGAAGATAATATAGTTCTTCATCGGTGTCATCGATCACATCGTCGGTACATGTCTACTGAGAGGGGACAAGCACCGACAAACAAAGAAGAAACACAATCAATGCAATGCACAATATGATGCATGATCATGAACATGTCAAAATGCTGTGATTTGAGCTAATGCAACTAGCAGCAGATTAAATGGAGTTGGCTTGAATCCAAGATTCAAATTCAAACTCCATATATGACATTTCAAATGCCATTAATTCAAATTGTTGTATACAGCAGCTTTAAGTTGTTCTAACACGCATGAAAATGGTACAGATGGATAGATTGGATTTTTCTGATCATTTTTCATATATAATTTATCTCATTGTGAGTTACGGTTGATTTTATATGATTTTTAGAAGTTTAGGACATTTTCTAGAATTTCCTGTATTAAAATAAATCCAGAAAATAGCTTATTGCGTCGGCATGACATCAGTGTGACATCAGCAGGTCAACACGCCAGGTCCAGGTCAAACCTGACCAGTGGGACCCATACGTCAGTGTCTCAGGCTGGTTTAGGTGGATGACAAGTGGGACCGGTCAACTGCCACGTCAGGAAAGTCAATATGACATGTGGGGCCAGTCAACAGCCATGTCAGCGCGGTCAAAGCTGACCGGTGGGGCCCATGTGGTTAGTTAAACTTAAAAGAAAAAAAACTAAGATTAATTAAGGGCGTGGGTGTCACACCCTAGCTAGTCATGCATGAGAGTGTTGCATCATGTTTATTCTTTCACCAGAAACCTGAAATGGGGATGACAGAACCCCCAGTCCCCTCTGAAACCAATTAGGGTTTACTAAAAACTTTTTCAATGAACCTGAAATGCCCTTCTAAAATGCCCACCATTTTTGTCTTGGTTCAGAACCTCTGCCAAAAGTGATGCACATTTTCCTAGGTCATCTTAGGGTCTTTGAATTAAATCATAGATATTTGAGTTTGGGCATTTAAAATTATATAAAATATTCAGATGCTCAAATATCCCCAAACTAAAATGTTTCATGTTGGAAATAATCCAACTATGGACCAGGAGTAGTTTGGTGATTTTAGGAGTTGCCTAAGTATTTTTAATAAATCAACAAAGTTGCAGAAGTTTTAAAAAAACAGAAACAGAAAGAAAATAGCAAAACTTACCTGGCGCCAGCACCCGGCCCACCTGCCGGCCCAGCCCAACGCCGCTCCAGCGAGCTGCTTGCCGGCCAGGCAGGCAGGCAGGTGCCCGACGGCGACCGCAGCGCGCGCCACGCACCTGCTCGCCGCCTCGCCGCTCCACTCGCCGGGTGACGTCGTGGATCGCTCCCCCTCTCTCCCCCGAACCCCCCAGACACCCCCTCTCCTCTCCAGCTCCTCCCCCTCGCACGCCCCAGCCATGGCCGACGCTACCACCGCCGTGCCTGCGTCGTAGCCGCGCTCCCTGCCGCTCGTGCGTCCTCTCGTCGTGTCCAGGAGCTCCGCCGCTGTCCACTTCATCGAGCAAGCCGAGCCCCGAGTGCTCGCAACGCCCGAGTCCACCGCACCGACCTCGCCCGAGTCCGCTGTCGCCGGAGATCCCCTTCAACGCCGTCGTCCCTCCGGTTCATCTCCAGCCACACCAAGGGCTTCGTCGCACTCACTATGAGCTTAGCCATCTTCCCCTCCCTTCCGTTCTTGCTCCCGAGCCGTGTAGCAACCTCCCGGAGCTCAACCGCACCCACCGCCGTGGAGCTCGTCGCCGACGTGCTCCCGGTCACCCTCCGGCCACAAACTGGTGTCCATCATGCTCACCGTGTCACTTAGCACCTAGCTAGCCACTCCCCGAGCCTCACCAACCCCTCTAGCGTCAAGTTCGTCTTCGGCCGAACCCCGGTGGCCGCCAAAGTCATCGCCGGCGCCAACTCCGGCCACCCCGACCCCAACGGACTCCACCAAGAGCTGCGGCTCGACCTCAGCTCCTCTCCGGTGGCCTCCGCGGCTCGTTTGGTTGCCGGAACGGCAAAAATCACTTCCGCCGCCGCGTCGGGCTCGCCGGCGGCTAAACGCCGGTGCAGCCGACCCGGGTTTGACCACGGGTGGGCCCTGGTTGACTCCCCTGAGTCAATGACAGGTGGGGCCCAGCCCTGTTAATTAAACAGGTTTAGTTTTAATTAAACTTTAATTAATCTAATCACACTAACACACGGGACCCACTGTCAGGTTTGACCCGGACATGTTCCGTTGACCTGCTGACGTCACACTGACGTCAGGCTGACGCAATAATTGACTTTCTGGAATTAATCTAATATAGGAAATTCCAGAATATAGTTTAAACTTCAAAAATTCATAACTTTTATTCCGTAACTCCAAATCAGACAAATTATATATGAAAAATGATCAGAAAAATCCAATCTATCCATCTGTACTATTTTCATGCATGATTAAACAAGTTAACCTGATGTTTAATGCAGAACAAGGAAAAACACTTTAAAGGGCCATGTTTGGGTCTAAAATTTGAATCTTTGATTCAAATTGGTTCAAACCCTTCTGGTCTTAGTTGCATTAGCCCAACACACTCATATTGCTATGTTTCATGCATGCATCATATTGTTGCACATTGTTTGGTGATGGTTGTGTATCGGTGTTCTTTGCGGCAGGTTCTGCCCCCGAGGAGTACCGTGATTACCCTAACGAAGAACCGTATCAGTGCATCGAACCATCAGGCAAGCAACCAACCATTTGATCATATCGATACAATCCCATGTTCTCGCTCCTGCTCTCTTTTACTGCATTAAGACAACGCGTTTCAAACTGCTGTGTGCTACGGTAGTTGAACCCATTTCCTCTGCATGACATGTCATTGCCACATTAACTAGATGAAACCCACTAGCATGTGTAGGAGTTGATTGAGCCATATGTATGTGTTGTTCCTACCTTGCTATGCCTGCTATGCTTAGAGTCGTGTCAGGTCTGGTTCATCTGGGTGATGGCTAGAGTGAAATGATTATGTCGGTAATGAGAGTGGTGTGGTGAACACGTTTTGGTAAAGGTATCGATGAGAGGCCATGTAGGAGTACATGGTGGGTTGTTTCATTGAAGCCGACCTTAAGCACTGAGATCTGTATGTGTGATTTAAGATACAGCTACTACCATGCATTGGGCCTTGAAATATGACCCCGCTCGACTTCTTATTCACCCTAGCTCTCTGTCCAGGAGTTGCAAGTAGTTTCTGGTGTTTGTAGCCTACTGGAGGCCGTGGACAGCGCTGACCGTAGGGGTGGGCTGTGATGCGGTAGGTACGTGGCACGGTGTACCGAATACCCGTTAGGTATCTCGGGAACCCTGTTCACATCGTTCGGGGCCGTATGGGAAACCTCGGCCGGACTCCCTGCGGATGGAACCTGGATAGGCGATAAACCTGGACTAGAGACTTAGGTGTTTAGGCAGGTCGTGGTCTACACCCACGTCGGCTTTCGCTTGAAGTCTGCCGAGCACATATCGTGTGCAGACGCTAAGTGGTGGAAACATGTATGAAGAAGTACACCCCTGCAGGGTTATCATGATCTATTCGAATAGCCGCGTCCGCGGTAAAGGACTACTTGGTTGCCTATACAGTTCATAGACAAGTAAATGGAAACTACTAAAAGCCTCAAGATAAGTGTGAGTGCCGAGGATGGCTCTTCCGTAGGAAGACGGAGGTGGATCCTCGGTAGTGTATTGAAGTGGTGAGTAGTGGACTCGTGTACGCAAAACCATTTCAAGTTGGAGTCCCGTAGGTTAGCCTACCAAGAGTCAAAGCTGGCTTGCTGCAACAACTCCACCAACCCTTCTTGATAATATGCATGTATGTAGGATCTGATGTAAGTCTTGCTGAGTACCTTTGTACTCATGTTGCTATAATTTACATTTTTACAGAAGACGCTGCAACCCCTTCTGATGGGTTCTACGTAGACGTTGACATCAATGAGTAGGCTAAGGCCCAGGTGGTGATCCTGAGCTTGTGAAGGACCACGTAGTATAGCTAGGCTTTCCAAGCCTCTTTTATTTTACTAGTTGTCTGTACTCAGACAAGTTACTTCCGCTGCTGGTTTGTATGACTGTATGACTTGAATGCTGGGTCGTGTGACCCGTACCTGTGTGTATGATTATGTATGGCTCCCTGAGCCTTAAATAAAGTACTTGTGTCGTAGAGTCATGTTGTGATGCCATGTTGTATTTGCACATATCGAGCATACTATGTGTATGCTATTGAAATGCTTGGTATGTGTGGGATCTGACTATCTAGTTGTTTATCTTTAGTAGCCTCTCTTACCGGGAAATGTCTCCTAGTGTTACCACTGAGCCATGGTAGCTTGCTACTGCTCTGGAACACTTAGGCTGGCCGGCATGTGTCCTTCTTCGTTCCGGTGTCTGTCCCTTCGGGGAAATGTCACGCATTGAGTACCGGAGTCCTGTTAGCCCGCTACAGCCCGGTTTACCGGAGTCCTGCTAGCCCAGTGCTACAGCCCGGACCCTCTTGCTGATGACCGACACGTTCGAAGCTGGGTCATGGATGCCTGTCCCTGTAAGTCTGTGCCACTTTGGGTTTACAACTAGTCATGTCAGCCCGGGCTCCTTAACATATGGATGCTAGCGACACTATCATATACGTGAGCCAAAAGGCGCAAACGGTCCCGGGCAAAGGTAAGGCGACACCCGTGGGGATACCATGCGTGAGGCCGCAAAGTGATATGAGGTGTTACAGGCTAGATCGATGTGTCATCGAGTCGGGGTCCTGACAGCGTTGGCATCAGAGCCGGACTGCCTGTAGGTTCTCCAAGCCAAACTGGTCGATGTCAAGTCTAGAAATTCTTTAGTTATATGTAGGGGAATTGTTTGTGGGTTGGAACGTAAGGCTCTTTTTACTCCGTTATCTTATGACATTCTGATCTGAGTCAGACTATTCTTCCACCGGGGGTTAAGGAATTAGGATCTTTTCTCTCTATCAGGTTCACGTGTTACTAATCAGTAGTACCTTATAGGTTTGATGAATACAAGCCTAGTTCAGTTCTACTACCACATTATGTTGCTAGGATGGACTCAGAACTTGATATGATGATGTTGAGTGTGTATGAAATCCTTTGTCAAATGTCTCAAAATCCTTCTTGAGCATTTATAGCTGTTATGCTGCCGAAATTTTGCTAGAAATTCTAATGCCTTTGCATTATGGTTGTGCTTTCAGATGGCCACTCGCGACCTCAATCAAGTGGTTTGCCTGACTCGATGCCTAGATGTACCCGGCCATACCGCCATGTTGGTCAGGGTAATGACTGAGGCTGGATACCGTTGGTATCTTGAGTACACGGTCGAAGAGCAATTTCGGGACTTTAATCAAAGCCAGTATCTCTGCACTGTCAGGATATTTCCATCTTATCCTGGATCCACCGAGCCCCTTCACTGCTCCTATGGACTCGGGGTTACTATTGAGATGGCTGTGCAGGACGCCGCCTACTCTATGATGACCATCATGCGAGTCAGGTCTGGCCTATTTCGGGACTCTGATTTCCGGTATATGCCAGGATCACTTCCGGGAGCACAAGGGTATCTCCAGGCTATCTATGCTGACCCCACCCAGGAGGATTCACGGACTCGCACTACTGCTGAGATGCTCGAGGATAAGGACCGTGAAAATCGGGCCTTGAGGTTAGAGCTCTTCAATACCCGTGCTGACCATTGGGCCACATTGACTCGGTTTGCACCGGCGGTGCAAGCTGGATATTCGGATATGCGCGATCTCTATCCTGTGAGGTCTGCTTTGCCAGACGTGATGGGTTGGCGTGATGTAGGAGGCATCACCCCACCTCGCGGTCCCCGCAGGCCACCGTCTGTTGGTCCAAGACCCCATCCTAGCCCCTATGGTCCACAAGCTCCGCGAGATCGTTTGTTCCCGGATGATCATGTTGAGCTTCCAGGCTATGGAGGTAATTTCTACGAGGACTACTACGGATCGGTCTGAGTTAGTAGTAGTATCACTAGTTTGTACTAGCTGTGTCGTCTATCGTCCTGCGTGACTCGTGGGATATGACCTAGTTTGTACCGCTTCCGGAGGTGTAGAAAAATAATGTATAGGAGCTTGGGATGCCTCCGATGTGATGTAATCTTCCTTTCACCGTAACAGTACCTTGTTTGGTTTTGTACTAAACCTTGTATGGTGTGTATGATGATGGAATAAAGAAGCAGTTTCTGTATCTACCATGTCATACGGATGATCATCTTGCATTCCGAGTTAATCCTTACATTCTGTATCCTATGTCGGAATCTTATCATTCTGACTAAATCATTGTCTTGTTTACCTAGGATGGTCAACACGCGCACTAACCCTGCTCCTCAAGAGCAGGCCGAAGGCAGTGAAGTCAGGAATGCAAATCTGCCTCATCCTCCTTCCCTAGCCGAGGTTATGATGGAAGCTGAGAGAAATAAACGGGAGACCAACCGTTTGTTGGAGCGTATTGAACAGAACACAGCACACCATCAGAGGACTAACGTGGTGTCGCTCAGTGATTTCATTAAGTTACATCCACCCACGTTCCACCACTCCGTCGAGCCTCTCGACGCTGATGACTGGCTTCGCAGTATTTCTCACAAACTGCGTTCTGCGCTAGTAGCTGAGGCTGACAAGGTCATCTTTGCTGCATATCATCTTGAAGGCCCCGCCAGTCTATGGTGGGAGAATTATGGAGCTATGCGCCCAGCGGGCCATGTCACTACTTGGGCTGAATTCAGCGAGGCTTTCCGTGAACATCACATTCCGGAGGGTCTCATGGACCGTAAACGTGAGGAATTTTGCAGTTTCACTCAGGGCCGACTCTCTGTGGATGCTTACAGCAGGGAGTTTGGTAACCTCGCACGATATGCCACTGAGGAAGTTTCTACTGATGCCAAGAAGCAAGCAAGGTTCCGTAAGGGGCTTAGTCCTGAGCTTCGCCGCGACCTCCGTCTGCATGAGTGCACATCCTTTCAGAAACTTGTTAACAAGGCCATCAGTGCTGAGACTGGTCAGACTGATTATGACGCAACACACAAGCATGGCCGTGACGTGGGTTCCTCATCCGGTGCTGGTCCTCAGAAGCACCGCGTGTGGGTGCCCAACACTGCCCTGCCACCCAGGTTCACACCGAGGCCATCCTTCCAGGCGCCTCGCCCCGTTCAACAGTCTGCACCAGCCAAGCCCTATGGTGGTCCAACCAACAACGCTCCTCCACGTACCAGTTCTGTGACTTGCTTTAAGTGTGGGGAATCTGGCCACTATATGCGCGAGTGTCCCCAGACCAACCCCAACCAATCTGCTAAAACTGTTGGCCGTGGCAAGCCGACAGGAAAAGTGTTCCACGCCAAGCCGGCCACCGCTACACGTGGCCATGTCAACTGTATCTCTGCCGAGGAAGCTCAAGAGGATCCCAACGTCGTTCTTGGTACGCTTCTTGTTAATTGCCACCCGGCATCTGTTCTTTTCGATACAGGAGCCTCTCATTCTTTTATATCCGAAAATTATGCTCGTTTGCATAACATCGCATTCTGTGACATGCCAACCTCTATGGTAATTCAAACTCCGGGATCCAAATGGCAAACTTCTAGAGTAAGCCATGGAAATGAAATCCAAGTCGACAGACTTGTTTTCCTCGCATATTTGATAGCCCTTAAATCTTCAGATATTAATATCATTCTGGGTATGGACTGGATGTCAGTTCATCATGCCCAAATTGATTGCTTCTCTAGGACTGTTCAACTTACCCATCCTTCGGGGAAGATAGTCAATGTCTTGACCCGAATAGCCAAGCGACAGTTATATTCTCTTAACGCCAGCCCTTTGCCAGACCTTGAGGACGTCCCGGTAGTCCGTGACTTTCTGGATGTTTTCCCAGAGGAATTGCCAGGTGTTCCACCTGACAGGGATGTTGAGTTCGTAATAGACCTCATTCCAGGAACCGTTCCGATTGCTAGAAGACCCTATAAGATGGCACCACTAGAACTAGCCGAGCTTAAGAAACAACTCGATGAGTCCTTGAAAAAGGGTTTCATCCGACCTAGTTCATCTCCGTGGGCTTGCCCCGTCCTCTTTGTCAAGAAGAAGGATGGTACGGACCGGATGGTTGTAGATTATCGACCTGTCAATTTGGTCACAATCAAGAACAAATATCCGCTCCCCAGGATCAACGACCTATATGATCAGCTCGCTGGATCCTCAATCTTCTCCAAAATGGATTTGAGGTTGGGCTACCATCAAATCAAAATCAGGAACGGGGACATTCCTAAAACGGCCTTTGTTACTCGTTATGGCCAATACGAGTACACCGTCATGTCCTTCGGTTTAACCAACGCTCCAGCCACTTTTTCTCGGTTAATGAACTCAATCTTCATGGAGTATTTGGATAAATTCGTCGTGGTTTACCTCGATGATATACTCATCTACTCCAAGAACGAGGAAGAACATGCCGAACATCTAAGGCTAGTGTTGAAGAAACTTCGAGAGCACCGCCTTTATGCCAAGTTTTCCAAATGTGAATTTTGGTTGTCAGAAGTGACCTATCTGGGTCATGTAATATCTGGTAAAGGTATTGCTGTTAACCCTGAGCGAGTTCAAGCCGTCCTTAATTGGACTCCACCTGAATCGGTCAAGCAAGTTCGGAGTTTTCTGGGCTTAGCGAGCTATTGCCGTCGCTTTGTCGAAAATTTCTCCAAAGTTGCTAAACCTCTAACCAAACTCCTCAAGAAAGATAAAAAGTTTGAATGGACTCCACAATGTGAGCACAGCTTTCAGGAACTGAAAAGACGCCTGACTTCTGCTCCCGTTCTGGTACCGCCAGACTTCTCTAAGGACTTTGTTATCTACTGCGACGCCTCGCGACAAGGACTAGGTTGCATCCTCATGCAAGATCGACACGTAATTGCTTACGCTTCACGGCAATTGCACCCACATGAGGAGAATTATCCTACTCATGATCTAGAGCTTGCAGCCGTAGTCTATCCACTTAAGACCTAGCGACATTACCTCCTCGGTAACCGTTGCGAAATATTCACTGGTCACCAAAGTCTGAAGTACATCTTCACCCAACCGGATTTGAATCTCAGGCAAAGACGTTGGGTCGAGTTGATCACAGATTTCGACTTAGGAGTAACTTACACCCCAGGGAAAGCCAACGTCATGGCTGATGCGCTAAGTCGTAAATCTTATTGTAACAACCTGATGTTACAACAAAGTCAACCACTTCTCCATGAGGAATTTCGGAAGCTTAACCTTCACATTGTTCCTCAAGGATTTCTTTCCACCTTGGTGGCGAAACCTACTCTTACGGATCAAATCATCGCTGCCCAGAAGCGAGATAAGGGAATAGCTAAGATCAAGGAGAACATTGCTAGCGGAGGTGCTAGTTGTTTCTCCACAAATGATCATGGTGTTGTGTACTTTGAGAACCGTTTAGTGGTTCCCAAGAACCAGCATCTACGACAGTTGATCCTTAAGGAGGCTCATGAATCTCCTCTCACCATTCATCCCGGTAGTACTAAGATGTATCAGGACCTACGCCAGAGGTTCTGGTGGACTAGGATGAAGAGAGAAATTGCTCAGTATATTGCTAATTGCGACGTCTGTCGTCGTCTAAAAGCAGAGCATCAACGGCCTGCTGGCACCCTTCAACCCCTAGCTATTCCTGAATGGAAATGGGATAAAATTGGTATGGATTTCATTACCGGTTTTCCCAGGACCAAGAGAGGGAATAATGCTATCTTTGTCGTTGTCGATCATCTTTCCAAAGTGGCCCATTTCTTACATGTTCGTGAGAGTATAACCGCTAGTCAGCTGGCAGACTTATACATCTCCCGAATAGTGTCTCTCCATGGTGTTCCTTTGGAAATTAACTCGGATCGAGGAAGTCTTTTCACCTCTCGATTTTGGGAAAGTTTCCAAAACGCTATGGGAACCCGCCTTTCCTTTAGCACCGCTTTTCACCCTCAATCGAGTGGTCAAGTAGAACGCGTCAACCAGATCCTAGAAGACATGCTTCGAGCCTCTGTTATCTCATTCGGAATGGATTGGGAGAAGTGCCTTCCATTTGCCGAATTCGCTTACAACAACAGCTATCAATCTAGCTTGGGTAAAGCCCCTTTTGAAGTTCTCTATGGACGACGGTGTCGAACACCCCTTAACTGGTCAGAGACCGGGGAAAGACAATTCTTTGGCCCGGATATGATTCATGAAGCAGAAGAGCAAGTTCGCATCGTTCGTGAAAAGTTGAAAACAGCCCAATCTCGTCAAAAGAGTCAATATGACCGAAAACATAAGGCTATGACTTTCGAGGTTGACGAGAAGGCTTACCTTCGGGTTAACCCTCTGAAGGGAACCCATCGTTTCGGTATCAAAGGCAAATTGGCTCCTCGTTACATTGGACCTTTCCGCATTCTCGCTAAACGAGGAGAAGTTGCCTACCAGTTGGAACTACCTCCGCACCTCTCCAGAGTCCACGATGTCTTCCACGTTTCTCAACTCAGGCGTTGCTTCTCGGATCCTATCCGTGGAGTGGACTATGAAACGCTTGATCTCCAAGATAATCTTACATATCGAGAGTACCCCATTCGTATCCTCGATCAGGCCGAGCGTACCACTCGACGCCATAATATCAAGTTTCTCAAAGTTCAATGGTCGCACCATTCTGAGGATGAAGCAACTTGGGAAAGGGAGGATCGTCTTCGACTCGAGTATCCCGCCTTCTTCCCGGAGGAACCCAAATCTCGGGACGAGATTCTTTTGAGTGGGGGTGAGTTGTCACACCCTAGCTAGTCATGCATTAGAGTGTTGCATCATGTTTATTCTTTCACCAGAAACCTGAAATGGGGATGACAGAACCCCCAGTCCCCTCTGAAACCAATTAGGGTTTACTAAAAACTTTTTCAATGAACCTGAAATGCCCTTCTAAAATGCCCACCATTTTTGTCTTGGTTCAGAACCTCTGCCAAAAGTGATGCACATTTTCCTAGGTCATCTTAGGGTCTTTGAATTAAATCATAGATATTTGAGTTTGGGCATTTAAAATTATATAAAATATTCAGATGCTCAAATATCCCCAAACTAAAATGTTTCATGTTGGAAATAATCCAACTATGGACCAGGAGTAGTTTGGTGATTTTAGGAGTTGCCTAAGTATTTTTAATAAATCAACAAAGTTGCAGAAGTTTTAAAAAAACAGAAACAGAAAGAAAATAGCAAAACTTACCTGGCGCCAGCACCCGGCCCACCTGCCGGCCCAGCCCAGCGCCGCTCCAGCGAGCTGCTTGCCGGCCAGGCAGGCAGGCAGGTGCCCGACGGCGACCGTAGCGCGCGCCACGCACCTGCTCGCCGCCTCGCCGCTCCACTCGCCGGGTGACATCGTGGATCGCTCCCCCTCTCTCCCCCGAACCCCCCAGACACCCCCTCTCCTCTCCAGCTCCTCCCCCTCGCACGCCCCAGCCATGGCCGACGCTACCGCCGCCGTGCCTGCGTCGTAGCCGCGCTCCCTGCCGCTCGTGCGTCCTCTCGTCGTGTCCAGGAGCTCCGCCGCTGTCCACTTCATCGAGCAAGCCGAGCCCCGAGCGCTTGCAACGCCCGAGTCCACCGCACCGACCTCGCCCGAGTCCGCCGTCGCCGGAGATCCCCTTCAACGCCGTCATCGCTCCGGTTCATCTCCGGCCACACCAAGGGCTTCGTCGCACTCACTGTGAGCTTAGCCATCTTCCCCTCCCTTCCGTTCTTGCTCCCGAGCCGTGTAGCAACCTCCCGGAGCTCAACCGCACCCACCGCCGTGGAGCTCGTCGCCGACGTGCTCCCGGTCACCCTCCGGCCACAAACTGGTGTCCATCATGCTCACCGTGTCACTTAGCACCTAGCTAGCCACTCCCCGAGCCTCACCGACCCCTCTAGCGTCAAGTTCGTCTTCGGCCGAACCCCGGTGGCCGCCAAAGTCGTCGCCGGCGCCAACTCCAGCCACCCCGACCCCAACGGACTCCACCAAGAGCTGCGGCTCGACCTCAGCTCCTCTCCGGTGGCCTCCGCGGCTCGTTTGGTTGCCGGAACGGCAAAAATCACTTCCGCCGCCGCGTCGGGCTCGCCGGCGGCTAAACGCCGGTGCAGCCGACCCGGGTTTGACCACGGGTGGGCCCTAGTTGACTCCCCTGAGTCAATGACAGGTGGGGCCCAGCCCTGTTAATTAAACAGGTTTAGTTTTAATTAAACTTTAATTAATCTAATCACACTGACACGCGGGACCCACTGTCAGGTTTGACCCAGACGTGTTCCGTTGACCTGCTGACGTCACACTGACGTCAGGCTGACGCAATAATTGACTTTCTGGAATTAATCTAATATAGGAAATTCCAGAATATAGTTTAAACTTCAAAAATTCATAACTTTTATTCTGTAACTCCAAATCAGACAAATTATATATGAAAAATGATCAAAAAAATCCAATCTATCCATCTGTACTATTTTCATGCATGATTAAACAAGTTAACCTGATGTTTAATGCAGAACAAGAAAAAACGCTTTAAAGGGCCATGTTTGGGTCTAAAATTTGAATCTTTGATTCAAATTGGTTCAAACCCTTCTGGTCTTAGTTGCATTAGCCCAACACACTCATATTGCTATGTTTCATGCATGCATCATATTGTTGCACATTGTTTGGTGATGGTTGTGTATCGGTGTTCTTTGCGGCAGGTTCTGCCCCCGAGGAGTACCGTGATTACCCTAACGAAGAATCGTATCAGTGCATCGAACCATCAGGCAAGCAACCAACCATTTGATCATATCGATACAATCTCATGTTCTCGCTCCTGCTCTCTTTTACTGCATTAAGACAACGCGTTTCAAACTGCTGTGTGCTACGGTAGTTGAACCCATTTCCTCTGCATGACCTGTCATTGCCACATTAACTAGATGAAACCCACTAGCATGTGTAGGAGTTGATTGAGCCATATGTATGTGTTGTTCCTACCTTGCTATGCCTGCTATGCTTAGAGTCGTGTCAGGTCTGGTTCATCTGGGTGATGGCTAGAGTGAAATGATTATGTCGGTAATGAGAGTGGTGTGGTGAACACGTTTTGGTAAAGGTATCGATGAGAGGCCATGTAGGAGTACATGGTGGGTTGTTTCATTGAAGCCGACCTTAAGCACTGAGATTTGTATGTGTGATTTAAGATACAGCTACTACCATGCATTGGGCCCTGAAATATGACCCCGCTCGACTTCTTATTCACCCTAGCTCTCTGTCCAGGAGTTGCAAGTAGTTTCTGGTGTTTGTAGCCTACTGGAGGCCGTGGACAGCGCTGACCGTAGGGGTGGGCTGTGATGCGGTAGGTACGTGGCACGGTGTACCGAATACCCGTTAGGTATCTCGGGAACCCTGTTCACATCGTTCGGGGCCGTATGGGAAACCTCGGCCGGACTCCCTGCGGATGGAACCTGGATAGGCGATAAACCTGGACTAGAGACTTAGGTGTTTAGGTAGGTCGTGGTCTACACCCACGTCGGCTTTCGCTTGAAGTCTGCCGAGCACATATCGTGTGCAGACGCTAAGTGGTGGAAACATGTATGAAGAAGTACACCCCTGCAGGGTTATCATGATCTATTCGAATAGCCGCGTCCGCGGTAAAGGACTACTTGGTTGCCTATACAGTTCATAGACAAGTAAATGGAAACTACTAAAAGCCTCAAGATAAGTGTGAGTGCCGAGGATGGCTCTTCCGTAGGAAGACGGAGGTGGATCCTCGGTAGTGTATTGAAGTGGTGAGTAGTGGACTCGTGTACGCAAAACCATTTCAAGTTGGAGTCCCGTAGGTTAGCCTAGCCAAGAGTCAAAGCTGGCTTGCTGCAACAACTCCACCAACCCTTCTTGATAATATGCATGTATGTAGGATCTGATGTAAGTCTTGCTGAGTACCTTTGTACTCATGTTGCTATAATTTACATTTTTACAGAAGACGCTGCAACCCCTTCTGATGGGTTCTACATAGACGTTGACATCAATGAGTAGGCTAAGGCCCAGGTGGTGATCCTGAGCTTGTGAAGGACCACGTAGTATAGTTAGGCTTTCCAAGCCTCTTTTATTTTACTAGTTGTCTGTACTCAGACAAGTTACTTCCGCTGCTCGTTTGTATGACTGTATGACTTGAATGATGGGTCGTGTGACCCGTACCTGTGTGTATGATTATGTATGGCTCCCTGAGCCTTAAATAAAGTACTTGTGTCGTAGAGTCATGTTGTGATGCCATGTTGTATTTGCACATATCGAGCATACTGTGTGTATGTTATTGAAATGCTTGGTATGTGTGGGGATCTGACTATCTAGTTGTTTATCTTTAGTAGCCTCTCTTACCGGGAAATGTCTCCTAGTGTTACCACTGAGCCATGGTAGCTTGCTACTGCTCTGGAACACTTAGGCTGGCCGGCATGTGTCCTTCTTCGTTCCGGTGTCTGTCCCTTCGGGGAAATGTCACGCATTGAGTACCGGAGTCCTGTTAGCCCGCTACAGCCCGGTTTACCGGAGTCCTGCTAGCCCAGTGCTACAGCCCGGACCCTCTTGCTGATGACCGACACGTTCGAAGCTGGGTCATGGATGCCTGTCCCTGTAAGTCTGTGCCACTTTGGGTTTACAACTAGTCATGTCAGCCCGGGCTCCTTAACATATGGATGCTAGCGACACTATCATATACGTGAGCCAAAAGGCGCAAATGGTCCCGGGCAAAGGTAAGGCGACACCCGTGGGGATACCGTGCGTGAGGCCGCAAAGTGATATGAGGTGTTACAGGCTAGATCGATGTGTCATCGAGTCGGGGTCCTGACAGTGGGGCCCATATGTCAGTGAGAGAGGGATTAATTAGCAGGGTCATTAGCCCCTGATGATGGCGCCACGTCAGCACGTCAGAGACGAGCCGACGGCGACCACAGAACACGGCGGGGGCACGCCGGACTTGCGCTAGAAGCGTCGGTTTAGCGCGCTGAGGGCTCCAGGGCATAGCCCTTTCTCTTGCGCATCCAGAGAGCCAAGTGGGAGGGGCTGGGGTCGAACGAGCTCGCCGGAGTCGAGCTCGTGGCGGCGGCCGGCGTTCGGGAGCGATCGAGTATGGTGCTAGAGGGCATGGGAGGGGGAGCTACTGGTGGCTGCAGGTTCCTGGAGGCGCGGCGAGCACGCTGGTGTGCTCGGATACGGGCTGCAGTGCCCATGGCCTCGTCTGCACCATCACCGGCGGCGAGGAGCTCACGGCTTCGGTGGAAACGGCGGCTGTAGGATGAATTAGGCGACGGGGTATGGGGGAAATGGTGCAGAGGCTCACCGCGGTTCTTCTGGTGCTGCTGGAGAGGCAGGGGAGACACGGGGTCCGGCGGAACGTCGGCGGGGATCTCCGGCACCCGAGGACGGAGACGGTGGCGCTGGCGGCAATGTGGGGCTCCCGCGGTGGCGTGGCTCGGGGTGGAAGAAAGAGGGGGTCGAGGCGGAGCCTCTGGGCCGGTCAGAGAAGCGAGGGGGAGGCGGTGGCTGCAGCTACGGCGAACGGCGTCGGTGGCGATGGCAGCGCTCGGCTGTGGGGTGGAGAACGAGACGGAGGAGGGGAAAAGCACGGGGGAGAGTGAGAAAGGTCCAGGGGGTGCGTGGCATCTCCCAGAGGCGTCCAGGCGTCGAGGGGGAGCGGCAAGCAGGAGGTGGCCGGGGCGCGTGGCCGCGCGCACGGGGCACACGCCCGGCGTCCTTCTGTCGCGAGGAAGACGACAGGAGGGGAGGCTAGTGGGCTGGGCTGGCCAGCTGGGCCAGCCAGGTGGGCTTTGGTGGGTGCCAGGTAAGAGGCCCAGGTGTTGTTCTCTCTCTCTCTCTCTCTCTCTCCCTGGTTTTCCTATTTTTAGTTTCTGTTTTCTATTTTCTAAATTTGTTTCTGGATTTAGTAAAAATACTAAACCTCATCTAAAAATCCTGAAATAAATTGTGAGGACCTGTTGAATTATTTCCAACAACCCACATTTAGTTCCAAAATTATTTGAGCATTTATAATTGTTATAGCAATTAAATGCCCAAATTCAAATACATAACGATTTAATTCATGAGTCCATAAATGGCCTAGAAATATGAGCATCATTTTTGCCAGAGGTTTTCACCTTTAACAAAAATCATGAACTTTTCCAAGAGCATTTTGGATTCATTGAAAAATATTTTACTTGAACCTATTTGAGTTTCATTTGGTGGTAGGGTTTGACCAATCCCCATTTCAATTTTCAAATAAATTTAAACATGAGGCATGGATGCTTATGCAACTATCTGCAAACAAATTCTAGGGATGTGACAACTCACCCCCACTAAACAAGAATCTCGCCCCGAGATTCAAGACGTGAGGCAAGAAGACAAAGGGGACACTAAGCATCACAAACTTCATGATCCAACTGTCTCCTCGAGGTTGTTGATTTGTTGACTCAAATTGATCTTGACGTCTTTGCTTTAGAGAACTTCATCCAACACGAGGGCAGAGACACTCTACAAGGATGGATCATCTTAATGATCACAAGATCAACTCACGGAATGAGATGTAGAACATCTCTTGAGCTAAGAGGAAAAACACACATCATGAAGGACGGAAGAAACAATTTGATGAGATTTCAAAGTAGCCAGGAAAATAGTTGTCATGGTACCACAACGAGAGACCTTAGGGAAGGTAACTCATAGAAATATCCCCTTAAGTGGCAAAAAGAATTACCTTTGATTTAGAGATCATTGAAACTCTTTATACCAGCCTAAGGCAAATCACAATCGATCATTTGAAGGAGTCCGAAGAATGACATTCCCGGGCCAGAATGGATGATGTGGATTACCTTGTTGAAGGCAACACAAGGGTTGATTTTTCTTATTATCGGAAATGGATGGGACCCAAGATAGGATGGCACAATGACGGTGCAAGATGGGATCAAAACACAAATGCTGGGAATGATTCTAGTAACTGGGGAGAAACCCAACAGCAGAGAGTGATTCCACTATTGGAATGGTTATAGCATAACCGGGGAAACTGAGAACAATCCCGGTTAGTAACTATGATAGCACCTAATGCTTGTGCGTTCTTTCAAGAACTTGAGCATCTCCATAATCATCAAGGTTTTACCAACATCCGTGTCAAGGGTGCTGACAACACAACATACTACCATGATGAATAGCGATGGACGATGCAGATGCAAAGGAAGATAACACTTTCTCAGATTTCACCTTAGCGAGACCAATGGGACAAAATCTGGATGATCGACCGAGAGACATTTAGCACTCCGCTTCTAATGTTCTCCTTGATGTGCTAGCTCAACCCATTTATTGATATGGTTTGGTATCTAGAACATCAAGTAACAGGTCGGACTTTGAAAGCTCAAGAATCCATAAGGAATAGCTACGGAAGTAAATCTTGCGAAATCCTTATGGGGAGGTGATCAACTTCTTCAACCAAGATACTACAATAATAGGCCTTCCGGCTAGGTGTGTTGGCCACGACATCCACGTTACCGGGTTACAAAGAGACCAATATTATAGTTCTTGGGAGATGTTCCAACCATCATATCTGCCTGAGATTCAGATCTGGTTGGTGTCAGAATATTCCAGACTCATCAAGTCTAGAAGGAAAAATGAAAGTTTGCAACACAAATCGACAAGATGACGTTGCGAGATTCTCGGGAAATGAACTACGATAGTAAGCTCCAAAACATGAGTTGGTTCTGCTACAAACATGTGAACACGTTGTCCCAGACAAGCATGGCCACGTAGTAGTCTTATAATAAAACACGACCGAGTTCTAGGGGGAAACCATCATTAATGATATCGAAGTCTCCGCACGGTAACCTAAAGTATTCACTTTAAAATAAACTCCTTTATCTAGAACAAATCAATCAGTGGCTTGGTGTGCTAGGGATACATGTGGAATGAAGGTTGCAAGTTTCCAACCACAGAATACTTCACACGTATGCATGACTAATTTGGGATGATTCCAAAGGAAGCAACATTGACTTTCTCGAATCCACGGTGGCAACTTGCATCAAATGCACATGAACTGGAGGAAGTCACTTCTTACATCCGAACATATGCTTCATGAGCTAGCATGAAGAAATGCTTTCAAAAGTTTCCAACACTAGCTTAATGTTCAAAAAAATTATGGAGAAGGCAAGGATGTTGTCAATGGGCTCAACAACAATTCATCCAGGTCTCCATATAAATGGAATTCCATAATTAAGTGAACACGGTGATAGCATTGGTTAGGCCCAAAGAATATAATGGTGTATGCTCGAGGGATCTACCACGAATAAGACAACACTAGGAATATCGTTGGTTCTGATTTGATTTGATGATAGCCCATGCTCAAATCAAAGACTGGATAAGACCATAAGTCCAACAACTGATCACGAGGATCAATCAATGAAGATATTACCTTTCTTCAACAAACACACACAAGGATATCCCTTGGAGATGAACTAAGTCAGGTGAGCTTTTATCTTCCAACTCTCCAAGTTGTTGTTTAGCTTAACCAACTAGCTCAGGGGTATCCAACACAGATTCTTGGAGAAGAGGATGGTTTATAAGAAACCAACTTGATCACGAACTCAACATAGCGGTCAGGTGACAACCTGGTGATACTTCCAAGAAGATATTCGGAAAATCACGAATCACCCGTATTTTACTAAGCTCGAGAACAACCTTGCTTTTCAGGGCAAGATGATATGATCAAAAGAGTGAGGGATTGACACAATCCTAACTTATTGATCGAAGAGTGCACCGGAAATAAGGACTAGGTAGCACGATCAACCTTAGGGTGATGATTCAATAACCAACACGTTAAGAATGAGGTTATTGTCCATTTAACTACCGAGCAACAGAGTTGCTAGGAGTATAGATTTCGCACACCACAGTTCACTTGTTAGCATTCCGGTTACAATAACACGGGGCCGAGGAATGAATAATGATAGCGAGAAGTATCACTACGTCAAGAATTCATGAGAAATGGTGCAATTCTCATGACAATCCTGACATAAAGGGGGTAATACTCCGAGGTAGAACAGAATCAAAAGCTGGATTGGCATTTGATTTGCGGATTGCAACTGCTTTGACCCAATCTTGGATATGGATGAGGTACTGGAGTTTGTTTCTCCAAGTCATTCCGGATAGAATGGCTTGACGGACCACAAGAGTAATAGGCATCGATAAACGAATGCATGCCTACTCTTGACTATCAATTGATAGACGAGGGTCAGGACACAACTAAAGAGAACAACTCAAAGGAACATATAACTTTCTGAGTTGTGGATGCATAGATTAGTATGTCGAGCGAAGCTCAACATTTCTCCCGGATAACCCATGCGGAAAGGGTAGAACTGGCAGATTCACAATTATGAATGGAGAACTCCTCAAGAGTACTCTGATTGTGATCCTTCGGTTCAGCGAGGAACTTCTGCCATAAGCGGTTCATAGTATTTGGAAGAAGGAAATACCACGGACCTCGAGGACTAATGCAAAGATTACTAATAACCTAAAGGAACGAGCAAACACTACCAACATGAAGTAAGTAGGGTGAATCTCGGGTTCAAGAACCCAGGAATAGAATACCTACTCCTAAGTAGCATCACGAGATGCTTTCGAGAATGATGGCCAGAATCTTCACACTGGGAACACTAAACATTGCTAGATTACTAGGTGACTCCATAAAACACCTAGGGTCATAATAATAGCTCCAACATATATGTCAAGGCAATAAATTACCTCAACGCACCGGTTAGTGTGCTTATTCTGACCATAAAGGACATTGGGAACGGAAAGAAAGGATTTGCAAATGCATCAGACTATTAGAAACCTGGGATGACTCGGACAGCATAACGGCTGTAAATGCTCAGAAAAGATTTGAGACATTCACAAGGATTTACATAGTCACTTAACAACATCATATCAAGGTTCTGGTTCAACTGAGAACATACTAAAAGTAGTAGCAACTGAATTGAGGCTTGAAACTATCAATCCTATAAGTCTCTAACATAATAACTCGTCATCCTAGTAGATAGATGAGAAACCTAGTTCCTAAACCCCGTAGAAGAGAACATGATGACTCAGATTAGAGGGTCATGAGGTAAAGGAGTAAAAAGAGCCTTACGTTCCCATCCAATAATCAATTCCCCTACATATAACTAAAGCATTTCTAGACTCAACTTCGACCAGTTTGGCTTGGTAGTCCTACAGGCAGTCAGGCTCTGATACCAAAGCTGTCAGGACCCCGACTCAATGCCACATCGATCTAGCATGTAACACCTCATATCACTTTGCAGCCTCACGCACGGTATTCCCACGGGTGTCGCCTTACCTCTGCCCGGGACCGTTTGCGCCTTTTGGCACACGTATATGACAGTGTCTCTAGCATCCATATGGTAAGGAGCCCGGGCTGACATGGCTAGTCGTAAACCCAAAGTGGCACAAACTTACAGGGACAGGCATCCATGACCCAGCATCGAACGTGTCGGTCATCAGTGAGTGAATCCAGGCTGTAGCACTGGGCTAGCAGGACTCCGGTGAACCGGGCTGTAGCGGGCTAACAGGACTCCGGTATTCATCGCGTGACATTTCCCCGAAGGGACAGGCACAGGAACGAAGAAGGACACATGCTGGCCAGCCGATCTGTTCCGGAGCAGTAGCAAGCTACCATGGCTCAGTGGAAGCACTAGGAGACATTTCCCGGTAAGAGAGGCTACTAAGGATAAACAACTAGATAGTCAGATCCCACACATACCAAGCATTTCAATAACATACACACAATATGCTCGATATGTGCAAATACAACATGGCATCACAACATGACTCTACAACTCAAGTATTTTATTCAATAGGCTCCGAGGAGCGAGATATTACAAACATGGGTCTCACGACCCAACATTCAGAGCACACAAGTCAAGCACAAGCGGAAGCTTAGCATGTCTGAGTACAGACATCTACAAATGAAAAAGGCTTAGAAGCCTAACTAACCACCAGATCCTGCCGAGGGCACAAGATCGTAGCTGAGGTAACAAGCTAAACGTCTAAGTCCACGCGGAACTACTAACGAGACTGACATCTCTCTGGAAAAACATAAAATAGGCAAACGTGAGTACAAATGTACCCAGCAAGACTTACATCAGAACTAACTACATATGCATCATTATCAACAAAGGGGATGGTGGGGTTTAACTGCAGCAAGCCAGCTTTGACTCAGTGGCTATCCTAAACTACGACTGCAAGTAACTCTTTTGAGGTGGCGCACCTGAGTCCACATATTCACCATATCAATACACCACTATGGATCCGCTCCCGTCTCCCTACGAGAACGCCATCCATAGCACTCACGCTTATCTTGCGCATTTTAGAGTATCCACTTCCACTTGTCTATGAACTGTTATAGGCAACCTAGAAGTCCTTTACCGCGGACACGGCTATTCGAATAGATTATTTATAACCCTGCAGGGGTGTACTTCTTCATGCATGTTTCCACCACTTAGCGTCTGCACACGACATGTGCTCGGCAGACTTCAAGCGAAAGCCGACGTGGGTGTAGACCATGACCTACCTAAACACTCAAGTCTCTAGTCCAGGTTTATCGCCTATTCAGGTTCCATCCGCAGGGAGTCTGGCCGAGGTTTCCACATATGGCCCCGAACGATGTGAACAGGGTTCCGTGACACCAAACGGGCGCCCGGTATACCCGGCCACGTGCCTACCGCATCACAGCCCACCCCTCCGGTCAGCGCTGTGCACGGCCTCCAGCATACTACAAACACCAGAAACTACTTGCAACTCCTGGACAGAGGACGAGGGTGATTAAGAAGTCGAGCGGGGTCATATTTCAGGGCCCAATGCATGGTAGTAGCTGAATCATGGATCACAAACACAGAACTCAGTTCCTGAGGACGGCTTCAATGAGACAACCCACCATGTACTCCTACATGGCCTCTCACCGATACCTTTACCAAATCATGTTCACACACTTAGCTCACACACAGTAGGACATGTTCACACACCTCTGATTCATCCCGGATGAATCAAACCTGACACAACTCTAAGCAATAGCAGGCATGACAAACAAGCATGAACGAGTAGGCACATCAGGGCTCAAACAACTCCTACTCATGCTAGTGGGTTTCATCTATTTACTGTGGAATGACAGGTCATGCAAAGGATAAAGGGTTCAGCTACCGCAGCAAGTAACAGATGAATCGTTGTTGTCCTAATGCAGTAAAAGAGAGCAGGAGCGAGAGAGTGGGATTGTATCGGAATGAACAAGGGGGTTTTGCTTGCCTGGCACTTCTGAAGATAATATAGTTCTTCATCAGTGTCATCGATCACATCATCGGTACACGTCTACTGAGAGGGGACAAGCACCGACAAACAAAGAAGACACACAATCAATGCAATGCACAATATGATGCATGATCATGAACATGTCAAAATGCTATGATTTGAGCTAATGCAACTAGCAGCAGATTAAATGGAGTTGGCTTGAATCCAAGATTCAATTCAAACTCCATATATGACATTTCAAATGCCATTAATTCAAAATGTTGTATACAGCAGCTTTAAGTTGTTCTAACATGCATGAAAATGGTACAGATGGATAGATTGGATTTTTCTGATCATTTTTCATATATAATTTATCTCATTTGGAGTTACGGTGGATTTCATTTGATTTTTAGAAGTTTAGGACATTTTCTGGAATTTCATGTATTAAAATAAATCCAGAAAATAGCTTATTGCGTCGGCATGACATCAGTGTGACATCAGCAGGTCAACACTCCAGCTCTAGGTCAACCTTGACCAGTGGGACCCATACGTCAGTGTCTCAGGCTGGTTTAGGTGGATGACAAGTGGGACCGGTCAACGGCCACGTCAGCAAAGTCAATATGACATGTGGGGCCAGTCAACAGCCATGTCAGCGCGGTCAAAGCTGACGGGTGGGGCCCATGTGGTTAGTTAAACTTAAAAGAAAATAAACTAAGATTAATTAAGGGCGTGGGGCCCATATGTCAGTGAGAGAGGGCTTAATTAGCAGGGTCATTAGCCCCTGATGATTGCGCCACGTCAGCACGTCGGAGACGAGCCGACGGCGACCACAGAACACGGCGGGGGCACGCCGGACTTGCGCTAGAAGCGTCGGTTTAGCGCGCTGAGGGCTCCAGGGCATAGCCCTTGCTCTTGCGCATCCAGAGAGCCAAGTGGGAGGGGCTGGGGTCGAACGAGCTCGCCGGAGTCGAGCTCGTGGCGGCGGTCGGCGTTCGGGAGCGATCGAGTATGGTGCTAGAGGGCATGGGAGGGGGAGCTACTAGTGGCTGCAGGTTCCTGGAGGCGCGCCGAGCACGCTGGTGTGCTCGGATACGGGCTGCAGTGCCCATGGCCTCGTCTGCACCATCGCCGGCGGCGAGGAGCTCACGGCTTCGGTGGAAACGGCGGCTGTAGGATGAATTAGGCGACGGGGTATGGGCGAAACGGTGCAGAGGCTCACCGCGGTTCTTCTGGTGCTGCTGGAGAGGCAGGGGAGACACGGGGTCCGGCGGAACGTCGGCGGGGATCTCCGGCACCCGAGGACGGAGACGGCGGCGCTGGCGGCGATGTGGGGCTCCCGCGGTGGCGTGGCTCGGGGTGGAAGAAAGAGGGGGTCGAGGCGGAGCCTCTGGGCCGGTCAGAGAAGCGAGGGGGAGGCGGTGGCTGCAGCTACGGTGAACGGCGTCGGTGGCGATGGCAGCACTCGGCTGTGGGGAGGAGAACGAGACAGAGGAGGGGAAAGCACGGGGGAGAGTGCGAAAGGTCCAGGGGTGCGTGGCGTCTCCCAGAGGCGTCCAGGCGTCGAGGGGGAGCGGCAAGCAGGAGGTGGCCGGGGCGCGTGGCCGCGCGCACGGGGCACACGCCCGGCGTCCTTCTGTCGCGAGGAAGACGACAGGGGGGAGGCTAGTGGGCTGGGCTGGCCAGCTGTGCCAGCCAGGTGGGCTTTGGTGGGTGCTAGGTAAGAGGCCCAGGTGTTGTTCTCTCTCTCTCTAGTTTTCCTATTTTTAGTTTCTGTTTTCTATTTTCTAAATTTGTTTCTGGATTTAGTAAAAATACTAAACCTCATCTAAAAATCCTGAAATAAATTGTGAGGGTCTGTTGAATTATTTCCAACAACCCACATTTAGTTCCAGAATTATTTGAGCATTTATAATTGTTATAGCAATTAAATGCCCAAATTCAAATACATAACGATTTAATTCATGAGTGCAGAAATGTCCTAGAAATATGAGCATCATTTTTGCCAGAGGTTTTCACCTTTAACAAAAATCATGAACTTTTCCAAGAGCATTTTGGATTCATTGAAAAATATTTTACTTGAACCTATTTGAGTTTCATTTGGTGGTAGGGTTTGACCAATCCCCATTTCAATTTTCAAATAAATTTAAACATGAGGCATGGATGCTTATGCAACTATCTGCAAACAAATTCTAGGGATGTGACAGTCTTGAGGCCCCTCAGGACCTCCACGTTGGCGCGTTCGGCCTGGCCGTTGCTCCGGGGGTGTGCTACCGAAGGGTAGCAGATCTGTGTTCCAAGGTTAGCACAATACGTTTTGAAGAGATTGCTGGTGAACTGTGAACCATTGTCGGTGATGATGCGGTTAGGGACCCCAAACTGGCTCACGAGGCCCTTGATGAACTTGACCGCGGAACCGACTGGGATGGTGCGGACAGCTTCCACCTCCACCGTGAACTTGTCGATGGCGACGTAGAGGTAGCGGTAGCCCCCAGGCGCTTGAGGGATTGGGCCCAAGATATCCAGCCCCCAGACCGTGAACGGCCATGAGAGCGGGATGGTCTGCAGGCCCTGCGCTGGCTGATGGATCTGCTTGGCATGGAATTAGCAGGCTTCACAGGACTTCACCAGCTCTTAGTCGTGTCATTGAGTGCCATAGGCCAGTACAACCCACTACAAAATGCCTTGCCGACGAGGGTCCATGACGACGAGTGGCATCCGCAATCTTCGCCGTGTATGTCGGCCAGCAGCTCTTTCCCCTGTTCCCTGGAGATGCAACACAGAGAAACGTCATTTGACTGCTTCCGGTACAACTCACCATCTTGGATACAGTAGGTCGTGGCCTACCGGGCCACGCGCTCCACGTCCTCCTCCTTGTCCGGCAGCGTCCCTTGCGTCAGGTATTCCTTGAATTCCTTGGTCCAGCATCCCTCCTGAGGCTCCAGCGCCAAGAGTAGGCGCGCTCCCGAGGTCGGGCCACGGGCCGGGGCTCCTGTGGCAGGTGGCTAAGGAAGTTCTTCCAGAGGCTGTGCCGTCCTTGAAAGTGGTGGCACCGCCATGAACTGAGCCAGGGTTGGATACCTGAGGATGGCGTTGTACGGGAGGCCGATGTGAGTAGCGTCTAAGTCGACCAGCTCCGTGCGGTAGTTGTCGCGGGTGCCGAAGGTCGCGGGAAGGCGGATCTGCCCTAGTGAACTGGAGGAACCGCCTCCGACGCCTGAGAAGGGCTTGCTGGGTCGGAGCCGCTCCAACGGTACGTGGAGGAGGCTGAAGGCCTCCACTGAGAGCACGTTGAGGCCGGCACCATCGTCGATGAGGGTTTTGGTGAAGGCCACCTGGCAGATGGTGGGCGTGCATAGCGCACCCGAGCAGGCGGTGTTGACGGGGTGATCTTCCGAGTTGAAGGTCAGGTCGGCCTTGGGCGCCACCCAACCCGGGGGAGCTCCTTGCCGCGCGAGGGTGGTGCTGATCTGGCGAAAGAACGGCTTGGCTGGCGGTCCGAGGGTGGCGCCTGCGAGCCGCCCAGGAGAGCTGCGACGACCGGGGTCTCTGGCGCCACGTAGTGGGCGAGGAAGAGGTCGCGCAGCTCCTCCCAGGAGGCCATGGAAGAAGCCGGCAGGTTGAGAAACCATGCGCGTGAGACACCAGTAAGGGCCAAGGGAAGCAAGTAGGCCATGACCTTGTCGTCGCCCTCGGCCTTGAGGACGGCCTCCTCATACACCGACAGGAAAACACTCGGGCCTGTCGCACCGTCGTAGTGCGGCGGCATCTCTGGCTTGAACTTGTGCGGCCACTGCACCTGCCACAAGGCGGGGGCCAAGGCTCGGAGCCCCTGGCCCCAGCACTGGCGCCAGTCGCCGAAGCCGAAAGCGCGATGTTCACCATGAGGGCGAAGCGTGGTGTTGGTGGAGCGCGGGTCGATGGAAGGAAGAGCTCCGTCGCACCCCTACCTGGCGTGCCAAATGTCGAATATCGGGTTCCGGCAAAACCCTTAAGGTTCAAACACTGGGGTGCGCACGAAGATTTCCCCCTGCCGTATCTCGCTCTCAGCCTCGCCTCGATCCCTAAGCTTAGATCGATGAACTCACAACACAAGAGACACAAGATTTATACAGGTTCGGGCCAGCGTTGTGGTGTAATACCCTACTCCTATGTGGTGGTGGTGGATTGCCTCTTGGGCTGATGATGATGAACAGTACAAGGGAAGAACAGCCTCGCGAGGAGAGGTGTTCTTGTGTTTGGTGGGTTGCTTGGGGAGGAAGTTGGTCCGTCCCTTCTACTGTGGTGGCTAGCCCTATTTATAGAGGCCCTGGTCCTCTTCCCAAATATTGAGCGTGAAGGGATCTAACAACGACCATTTTGAAAGGGGGCAGCTAGTACAAGCTATCCTGACTAAAGGTGGTCTCCACCTGTCAAAGGCGCTGGTGATGACGTCGTCTTGGGCTCCACGATGACCTCCGTCCTGCCGTCCTGCTGGTCTTGGTCTTGTTGCACCGATATGGAAACATTTGCCTGATGCCTCGGTACTCCGCACCTATGCTTTCCCCCTTGGGGCCAAAGGGGAAACAAGGACATTGCGCGCGCTGGCGCCTGCCTGGCATTCGTCGTCATGGCTTGCATAATGGGAACCTCGCAAGGTACCCTTTGCCTTGATCTCTGTGCCCCCTCGCGAGCCTGCCTGGTGAGGCCGCCCCTGAGAAGGCCTTGTGTCGTCCGCCCCGTGAGGCTTGGCCCCTCACGAGGGTCTTGAGTGTTTGTTGATGAAAACGGGCCGTACTGGGCCACTGGTAAAGCCACGCCGCGGACCGCAGGCAGGCAAGTCTGGGGACCCCCGTTCCCAGAACGCCGACATCACTGTCTACAAAGCTCGACTTGTCGCAAAAGGTTTTTGACAAGTTCAAGGGGTTGACTATGATGAGACTTTCTCACCCGTAGGGATGCTTAAGTCTGTCCGAATCATGTTAGCAATTGGCACATTTTATGATTATGAAATCTGGCAAATGGACGTCAAAACTGCATTCCTTAATGGGTTTCTTAAAGAAGAGTTGTATATGATAGAATTAGAAGGTTTTGTTGATCCTAAAGGCCCTAACAAAGTGTGCAAGCTCCAGTGATCCATCTATGGAGTGGTGCAAGCATCTCGGAGTTGGAATACGCTTTGATGAGGTGATCAAAGCATATGGTTTTATACAGACTTAAGGTGAAGCTTGTATTTACAAGAAAGTGAGTAGGAGCTCGTAGCATTTCTGATATTATATGTGGATGACATATTACTGATTGGAAATGATATAGAATTTTTCGATAGCATAAAGGATACTTGAATAGGAATAGATCAAGATCTATAGGGATAGATCAAGACGCTTAATAGGACTTTCACAAAGCACATACCTTGACAAATTTTTGAAGAAGTCCAAATGAATCAGTCAAAGAAAGGGTTCTTGCCTGTGTTGCAAGGTGTGAAGTTAAGTAAGACTCAAAGCCCGACCACGGCAGAAGATAGACAGAGAATGGAAGTAATTCCCTATTCCTCAGCCATAGGTTCTATTATGTATGTCATGATGTGTACCAGACCTGATATGTGCCTTGACATAAGTTTGACAGGGAGGTACCGAAGTGATCGAGGAGTGGATCACTGGACAGCGGTCAAGAATATCCTGAAGTACCTGAAGATGACTAAGGAAATGTTTCTCGGTTATGGAGGTGATAAAGAGTTCGTCATAAAGGGTTACATCGATGCAAGCTTTGACACCAATCCGGATGACTCTGAGTCTCAATCTGGATACATATTGAACGTGGGAGCAGTTAGCTGGAGTAGCTCCATGCAGAGCATTGTAGACATAGAAATTTGCAAAGTACACACAGATCTGAATATCGCAGACCCGTTGACTAAAACCTCTCTCACAAGCAAAACATGATCACACCTTAGAACTAATTGGGTGTTAATCACATGGCGACGTGAACTAGATTATTGACTCTAGTGCAAGTGGGAAACTGTTGGAAATATGCCCTAGAGGCAATAATAAAATGGTTATTATTATATTTCCTTAATCATGATAAAGTTTTGTTATTCATGCTAGAATTGTATTGACTGGAAACTTAAATACATGTATGGACACATAAACAAATACCGTGTCCCTAATGAGCCTCTACTAGACTAGCTCGTTGATCAAAAGATGGTTAAGGTTTCCTAACCATAGACATGTGTTGTCACTTGATAACGGGATCACATCATTAATGGACAAGACCCATCCATTAGCTTAGCATATGATCGTTCAGTTTATTGTGCTACTTCTTTCTTAATGTCAAATTCATATTCCTTCGATCATGAGATCATGCAACTCCCAAATACCGGAGGAATACCTTGTGTGCTATCAAATGTCTGTGCTACCAAATGTCACAACATAACTGAGTGATCATAAAGATGCTCTACAGGTATCTCCGAAGGTGTCTGTTAAGTTGGCGTGAATCGAGATTGGGATTTGTCACTCCATATGACGAAGAGGTATCTCTGGGCCTCTCGGTAATATAGCATCACAAGAAGCTTCTAAGCAAAGTGACTAAGGAGTTAGTTATGAAATGATGTATTACAGAACGAGTAAAGAGACTTGCCGCTAATGAGATTGAACTAGGTATGGAGATACCGAAGATCGAATCTAGAGGAAGTATCATACCGATGGACAAAGGGAACTACGTATGTTGTCATAAAGGTTCCACCAATAAAGATCTTCATAGAATATGTGGGAACCAATATGGACATCCAGGCCCCACTATTGGTTATTGACCAGAGAAGCATCTCGGTCATGTCTACATCATTCTTGAGCCCGTAGGGTCCGCACGCTTAACGTTCGTTGCTGATATAGTATTATATGAGTTATGTGAATTGGTGACTGAATGTTGTTCGGAGTCTCGGATGAGATCACAAACATGACGAGGAACTCCGGAATGGACCAGAGGTAAAGATTGATATATATATATATATATATATATATATATAGGATGATACTATTTAGTGTCCAGTAAGGTTTCATAATGCACCGAGTATTTATAGGATCACGGAAGGGGTTCCGGGAAGGCAACAAGAGTTATTGGGCCTAAATGGGCCAAGGGGAAGGAGCACACCAGCCCATAAGGGGGTTGGCGCGCCCCATCCTGGCCGTCGGCCCTAGGGGAAGGAAAGAGGAGGGACCAGCCCCCTCCTGCCTTTCTCAACGAAAGGGAGAAAGAAGGGGAGGCGCCATAAGGCAGCCAACCCCCTTTCCTCCCCCCCCCCCCCACACACGCGCCAAGAAGGAAGAAAGGGGCGCGCCTAGCGCAGGCGCCCTATAGGTTGGCTGCCGGCCTCCTTGGGGTGCGCCTAGGCAGCCTCCCCCTCCCCTCCACCTATATGTACATGAGGAGGGAGAGGGGTATAAGGGCATATTTCTTCCTAAGTGGTTTTGGTGATTGATGACAATGCATTTGCGGAGTAATCATGTGCATTGAACATTTCAGATATCTCATGTCTAGGAACAGACGATTCGTTGCCCTCGGAGATTTAAGTGAAGACGGTGTAGTCTCTTTCGTCTCGGTTTTGGTGTACTTGAGTCGTAGGAGACACTGTACTATCAAGAGGGGGTCCGCATTGGAAAGGCTAGGGTGGAATCAATACGTACACTTCATATTTGCACCCCCAGCTCATTCCTCTCATTGGAATCTGCCATTTCATCAAAAGTGGAGGTTCTGAGGGGCCAGCGGTAGTACCGCCCGGAGCGGCAGTACCGCTGTTCCACAGCAGTAGTACCGCTTGGGTGCATGGGCGGCAGTGTCGTCCTTGTTTGGCACTGCTACCGCCTCGATTCGAGGATGCTCTCCTCGTGTCGGGTTGTGCGGCAGTAGTAGCAGCAGTAGCAGCGGTAGTACCACCCATGGGCGGTAGTACCGCTGTTACCACCGCTACTAGTGCCGCCCAAACCCCCGCTCTCCCTCCCGTTCCCCTTCTGAGGCCTCTACTCTCAGTCTCCGCGGTAGTACCGCTAGGGGTCCTGGTAGTACCGCTGGCACCGGCGGTAGTACCGCCCCACTGAGCAGTAGTACCGCTGTGTGCAGGCTGAAGTGGGGGTAACGGTTGGATTGTTTCCCCCACTATAAAAGGAGGTCTTCTTCCCCAAGTTGACTTACCTCTTTTCCCCAAGCTCTATTGTTGCTCCAAAGCTCATTTTCGCCCAATCTCTCTCCCTAGCCAATCAAACTTGTTGACTCTTTAGGGATTGGTTGAGAAGGCCCCGATCTACACTTCCACCAAGAGAAATTTGATTCCCCCACTAATCCCTTGCGGATCTTGTTACTCTTGGGTGTTTGAGCACCCTAGACGGTTGAGGTCACCTCGGATCCATATTCCATTGTGGTGAAGCTCCGTGGTTTCGTTGGGAGCCTCCAATTCGATTGTGGAGAGAGCCCCAACCTTGTTTGTAAAGTTTCGGTTGCCGCCTTCAAGGGCACCAATAGTGGAATCACGGCATCTCGCATTGTGTGAGGGTGTGAGGAGAATACGGTGGCCCTAGTAGCTTCTTGGGGAGCATTGTGCCTCCACATCGCTCCAACAGAGACGTACTTCCTCTCAAAGGGAAGGAACTTCGGTAACACATCCTCGTCTCCACCGGCTCCGCTATTGGTTACTTCTTACCTTTACTTGTGCTTGCTTATTTTGTGTTGTTTCCCTAGCTTGCTAGTTTGCTTGTTGTTGTTGCATCATATAGGTTGTTCACCTAGTTGCACATCTAGACAACCTACTTTGATGCTAAGTTTATTTTGGTCAAGAAAAGCTAAAAATTGTTAGTTGCCTATTCACCCCCCCCCCCCCTCTAGTCAATCGTATCGATCCTTCAAGGGGCAAGACACACCATGAGTCCCCAAGCCGTGTGAGGCGCCCCGTCTCCCTCTAGTTCTAGTTCCTCCTCCGTTCATGTCCGTTGTGCTTGGCGAAGCCCTGCGGATAGTTTCACCACCACCGTCACCACACCGTCGTGATGCCGGAACTCATCTACTACTTTGCCTCTCTTGCTGGATCGAGAAGGCAAGGACGTCATCTAGCTGAACGTGTGCTGAACACGGAGGTGCCGTATGTTTGGTACTTGATCGAGACGAATCGTGAAGGTATGCGACTACATCAACCGCGTTGATAAACAATTCCGTTAGTGATCTACAAGGGTATGTAGATGCTCTCCCCCTCTTGTAGATATGCATCTCCATAGATATATCTTGCGTGTGCGTAGGTTTTTTTGTTTCCCATGCAATGTTCCCCAACAATATTCCCCTTACGTCACAGGGCACACCAAAAATACTTTTCCGCCATACCAAGCTTCTGTTCTCGTGAGATCCCATCTTGTGACCTTTTCCAGCACTCTGCCGGAGGGGGATTCGATCACGGTGGGCCTCTTTACACCAACCTTCTTGCCCTTCTGATGATGTGTCAGTAGTTTACCACAGACCTATGGGTCCATAGCTAGTATCTAGATGGCTTCTTCTCTCTCTTTGATCTTCAATACAATGTTCTCCTCGATGTTCTTGGAGATCTATTCGGTGTAATCTTCTTTTGCGGTGCGTTTGTTGAGATCTGATGAATTGTGGATTTATGATCAGATTATTTATGAATATTTTTTGAGTCTTCTCTCAGCTCTTTTATGCATGATTAAGATAGCTTTGTATTTCTCTCTGATCTATCGATTTGGTTTGGTCAACTAGATTGGTTTTTCTTGCAATGGGGGAGGTGCTTTGTGATGGATTCAATCTTGCGGTGTCCTCATCCAGTGACAGTAGGGTAGCGAGGCACATATTTGTATTCTTGCCATTAAGGATAAAAAATTGGGGGTTTTACCATATTCATTGGATCTATCCCTCTACATCATGTCATCTTGCTTAAGGTGTTACTCCGTTCTTGTTAACTTAATTCACTAGATGCATGCTCGATAGCGGTCGATGTGTAGAGTAATAATAGTAGATACAGGCAGGAGTCGGCCTACTTGTCACGGAAGTGATGCCTATATTCATGATCATTACCTTAGATATCGTCATAATTTTCCACTTTTCTATCAATTGCTCACCAGTAATTTGTTCACCCACCATATGTGTTCTTTCAAGAGAGAAGCCTCTAGTGAAAACTAAGGCCCCCGAGTCTATTTCTCATTACATATTTTCAGATCTATAAAATAAAAAAACCCAAAAATACCTTGTTGTAATTTATATTTACCTTATTTTTCCTTTTACTTATCTTTTACTCAGTCTGTTCCTTTTTGTAAGGTGTATTATTTTGGGCACATTGACCAAGGCGCACAATTATAGAGGGGTTAGGACAAAAGTACCCTTGGCAAATTTCTTGGTTAGTGGCAAGTAAATCAGTGATTCCAGGAAAGTAAGATATACATGCAATCGTGAGAGACATAGTTTCCTTCTTTTGATACAGGGAGAGATATAAGAAATCAGGATAAAGATACTTCCCTGTTTTTGGAGGGATAAAAAGGGAATTAAGAGGATTTCGAAGAAATACACCTTACATTGTGGAATTTCATCAAAAAAACAAATACACCTTATATAAAGGAACGGAGGGAGTATATCTATCTCTATTAGATCTTACTCTCGTTTGTGACTATGAAGGGATTGACAACCCCTTTTTCGCGTTGAGTGCAAGTGTTCGTTAGTTTGTGCAGGTGCATCTATTGGGGACTTTCTTGTACCTCCTTGATACCATGGTTCTTAACTAAGGTAAATACTTATCTCTACTTTGCTGCATCACTCTTTCCTCTTCAAGGAAAAAATCAATGCAAGCTCAAGAAGTAGCAATGAGCTACCATCGCCGCCTCAAATTGAGCCCGACGACCGCAGACGCCACAATGAAGAGCCTCTCCACCACCACCATGGCGAAAGGAGCCCGCGGCAGCGGCGGCGAGGAGCACATGGGAGTGGAGGTTGGTGCGGCAGCGGTCTCGCCCCCAGTGCTGCGTAGGTGCGACACGGGGTGGGGGAGGAGGTGAAATCAACGAGCCTCAGTTTTCACTTTTGAGACTGACATTGCATGCCATCTATCCTGACTGGCAATACGATGATGAACACTAGGTCGAGGTTTTTTTTCGAGAGTACGCAACCATAGCTTTATAGAGGAAGAAAATATCAAGTTTTGAATTTTGAGTTCTTAGGCTGACAACTACATGCAACGCATCGATTGACACTAAGGCGCTAAGAGCATCTACAGCCACAGAGGACAAATACCTCTTAAACGCCCGTAGACGCGTCCGCAGGCACTGATCGAGAATTCCTCAAATAGCGTCGTCCACATCTGTGTATCTCATATCTGATCCCCTATATTCATACTAAACCATGCAATGTCGATCAAACCACGTAGATCAGCAAACATACATAGGCAAGCACATTACTTTCACCAAAAGATCAGATGTTCAAACGACCACTAAAGTTCACATGAACGACAAACAACTTTAAACTATATCTAAAACTTGTAATTAAAGTAAAGAAAAGAGGATCTTCACCACTTTCGGGCTGGCCCCTTTCCCGTCCGGTCGCAGGCGCAGCTGTAGCCGTCGGCGGCTGATGGTGGATCGTCCGAGTCGTCGGACGAGGAACCGTCGTCGTTGTTGTTATCGGAGGAGGAGGAGACGATGATGAGACCCTTGAGGCATCGGACGACCCGGTGCTACTGCCGCTTGAGCTTCGCCAGCCGAGCCGCCTCTGTTATATTCTCCCTGGCCTCACGCTCAGACTACTCGATAGCTAGTCGGAGAGCCTTCACATTCTTCCAGCGGAGCCACCGAGCGTATGTCTCCACCGTTGTAGGCGACCGGCGGTAGACCCACGCGAGGAGCCCTTTGTCCTCATTGGGCTCCACGGGTAACCCGAGGTGTTGGCGGACAGTGCTCTCCGTCGTGTCCCTCTCCCTTGCCCACTGCCTCTCGTGGCGGGCGGTGCGCGCCTCTGACTCTGGCGTGCCTATTCGGGCTGGCGGGGTGGGCACAAGCACCCAGCGCTGCCCGCGTGGCGGAGTAGCAGACGGCGGGGCCAGGGGACGGCATGTGGGAGGCATGGACTGTGTAGCCCGCGTATCACCAAGACCGGGCCGGGAGGAGCCAGCGCTGGTTTCCTCGCTGCGGCGGCGGGGGAGAGTCGAGGTCGATTCGGAACTTCTACCTGTGTTCACCTTGGACCTCTCGAGGGCACTGCGGAGGGCTAGGCCTCGTCAGAGTCGAAGAAGGAGCGGTTTCCTGCGCTCGACATGGTTGCAACAGTCACCGGAGTGGTTGGAGTGGATTGAATCAGAGAAATCAGAGGGAAGAAGAAGAGACGGATCGAGAGTGGAGTGAGCTAGGGTTTCTGGATTGGAGATATTTGTTGGGACGGAGTGGGGTCAGGGTGGGCCGGACCAACATGGCAGGCATGCCTGGGTGCCCCATATCCACCCCATATTTGGGCTGGATACGAGGGGCGCTGGACAGCTCGGGCGTTTGAGGGGTGTTTGAGGCGCCCGGCTGGGTCAGAAAAACGTGACCGGGTGGGCTGTCCGGGCGTTTGAGATTGATTTGAGGCGTCCAACTATAGATGCTCTAAGGTGTCCAATATTACTTCAGCTTTGACCTTTCAGACTATCGATATTTAGATGTGATACATGGTAATATCTTGCAAAAAAAGCATGGTAACCCTGAATTCGTGGTTCCATCCCCATCCAATGCCGAACCAATTGCTACAAAATACGGTAAAATGGTTTTGAAATCTGAAGATTAGTTGTGACTTTTTTCTTTTGTGAATACATAAAGCTTGCGTATCATTTCATTGATAGAAGGAGTTAGAATGAGTACAACAGATTGTACAACACATGACACATACGCAAGAGGCATGAACATGATACATGAAACAAAGAGACATGAGATACTCAACCCAAATATGAAACACAGCTAAACTCTCCGACCAAAGAAACAAGCCAACCAACAACTACGACTGACATCTCCAAAAACAGCTCAGAGGACACCGCGAGCAAACAAAACAAAATGTGATACAGGGCACGGTAAAAGCTATATGAGTTGTAACATCCCAAAATTGGGACCTTTTAAAATATTTCTTGAATTAATACACTTAACCAATTTAGGATCAAATTTGATAAGTGATTTAGGATCGTCTAGACTTGTACATGGGTCAATATAATTTTCTTGGGTGGGAAATCGTTTAAATTAGTTCTTTGAATTTTCCTAAGCTCATTTAATATTTACTAGGAGCCTTCTGAAAAGATCAAACCCAAAAAACTAAAGAGAAAACTCAAAACACAGTGCCGCCTAGACCCAATTCATCGGCGGCATGCTTTAGGACCAGTCCACCCGCGGGCATTAATAGTGGCGAGAGGAGAGGGGCGAGGGCCACAGGATGATGGCAGTGTGATGGGGATGTGTTGCCATTAGGTGGCGACGACAAGGGGGACAAGTTGCACAGGGGCGAGGGCCACAGGATTGCTGCTGGATCTGCGGCCGGTCGGCCGGATCTGGGGAAGCCTCGAGCTGTGTTTCCGGCACCTCGGACGGACCAGGGGAAACAGGGATATCCCACGCTGGTGGATCCGGTCCGGAGCTTGCGCTCGCAGCTGGTGATGGCGGAGGAGACGTCGCCATTAAGGCAGGTGGGTGGCCGTCGCGGCCGGAGCGGCCAGCGGCACGGGGGGAGGGAGGCACGCGGTGGGGGGGGGGGTGGCTACCCCACTCAGATTGATTGTCAAGCTCACGAGTAGCTGATTACCACGCATGCAGCATGGAAGGTGGGGGTGACGGGGTACGTGGAGCGGGGGAAGGTGCTGCGGGAGGTACGGCGCCGGAGCGGGAAGAAGGCGGAGTTCTGGCCGAGCGGCGGTACGCCGCTGCGCTTCACGTCTCTGGGGGGCTGCTTCGGCGGCGGTGGCGGCGAGCCCTACCGCGACACCTACAGCTACCACCGACACGGCTACGGTGATGGTGGTAGGAAATTGTAATATCATATTATGATATGATATCATAGACGCATCGAACCAGAAAAGTTGATCATACTCGAACTTCGTATTGAGAATTTACGGCTAATGAATATGATACTATGCATGTAATTTGAATATACTCCATCCGTCTCAAAAAGCTTGTCTGTTAGATACATACGGTATCAACAAATCTAAGACTAGCTTTTTGGGACAGAGGTAATACTACATAGAGTAGTGTCATGTAGATGATACTATGGAATGCTAGTGGTGTGAACGCACACGCATCTTCTATTTTTGTTATTTATTTTCTTTTCTTTGATGGTCGGTACGACACTTCTAATGTTAAATGCATAAATACCCCCACAAGCGGCTCGACGGGAGGCAGCCATTGCAGATCTTCTTCCTTGTGACAGAACCACTTATCGACTGTCCTTTGCCTTAGCTAGTGAGAATGGCACTTGCTCCACGCTCGTCTCTGGCTCTGCGCTCCCTGCTGCTGCTCATGTCGAACAGGAAGCCACATCGGAGCTGTTTCTTCTCCTCCTCCTCCTCCTCTGCTGCCGCCGCCGCTCCTCCAGGAACATGCACTCCGACTGCTCTTGCCGTTCAGCCTCCAGCCGATCCAGGTAACTTAGCTTCTACCCCTCTCCATGGTGACACTTCTACAGTAGCTATTATCGATATCTGCTAATTGTTACAACTGCTCTTCATGGCGCTGCAGTTCCGCTGTCAGGTTCGAGTCGTCACCTGTCGGTTGCCCCGGAAGAACGAGTTATTCATCCATTTCCATGTAGTAGCACACCTAAAATCCCAATCCACAAGCTTTCTCATCCCACCCTCCAAGATCCTAAGCACACTGAACTTGAACCCCTCACCGAAAAGCCTTCGACGTGCACCGCCCCAGAAAATCTTACACGCCTACTTCCTGAGGATTCATGCAACACACTTCAGCCTCCGACCCACAAACCTTTGCCCAAGAAACATCCTACTCATAAACTTTCCCATGATCCTGGTCACGGAGTTGCTCTGGGCTCACGCAGACGCAGCTCTTCGCACGACCAACCTAGGAATAGGATGCATAAACCTGCAGCCGACACGCCTTCAGCGCACACCCTGAAAGATCCTGAACACCCGAATCAAGATGGTTCATGTAGCACACTTCCACCTGTAACTTACAAGCCTTCGAAGAAAACACATCCTAACCACAAAGTTTGTGAAGATCCTGATCAGCCTGGGCTGCGAAGCACTCCCAAGGACGATCCACCACGCTCAATTCCTGACCGAAGATAGATGAAACTGACGAGTCTTCCACGCACACCCTGGAAGATCCTAAACACCCGGTTACTGATTGTTCATGTAGCCGCACACTTCAGCCGGCCGTCGGCAAGCATTCGCTAGGCATTCTCAAGATACTGATCACCCGGTCACAACTCCGGAGGATTCACCTTCAACAATGCAGTGAGCAGGCCTTCATCAGGCACCCTCCTCTGCACAAGTCGTCCTCTTCCGGAAGAATAATTGAATAAACTTAAATTATCTGTTACTGCTGCCGTGTTACCACTGGGGCCATGTAATCTCCATGCTGTCATATCGAGTGATCTTCGAATCAACTTTATCAAATAATAAAGGTGTACGTTAGTTTTTTGTTTTGAAAGGAAGGGCTCATTTTTTTTAAATAATACATTTTTTTATTAATTTTCATAAATATTACGCTGGGTAAATTTTTTTCAAAAATAATACACCGTCGGCCCGCTGCAGGCCGACTGGGCCTAGTCGGCCCACAGCAGGCCGATTGGATTCCAGTCGGCCTACAGCTGGCCAACTGGCCCCTGTCGGCCCACTGTGGACTGATTGGGTCCTGTCGGCCCACTGTGGGCTGACTGGAGCTAATTGGCCCGCTGTGGGCTAATTGTTTTTGCAAAAAAATAGGCATAAACAATATATGTTTAAAAAAATGTTAATCATGTAATTAAAAAATGTTAAACGTGTATAATTTTTTTTCCTGATGTATACAAAAAATGTACAATATATATGCAAAAATGTTGACATAAAAAGTATGTTTTAAAAAGTGTTAATCATGTATTTAAAAATTGTTAAATGTGTGTATAAAAAATGCTCCTTATTTATACAAAAAATATAGAATGTGTATGAAAAAAAGTTGATACCAAAAAATTATGTTGGTGAGTTGGTGACAAAAAATAAATCAAGGTTGGGAAAAAAATATGATTGGTTGCTCTTTTTTGTATGGAACTGGAACATTTTTTTCAAACATATTTTTTTGGTGTCAACTTTTTTTCATACACATTCTATATTATTTTTATAGATAAGGAACATTTTTTATACACACATTTAACAATTTTTAATCATGTATTTGAATAAATGTCAACTTTTCAAACATAATTTTTTGGTATCAACTTTTTTTCATACACATTCTATATTTTTTGTATAAATAAGGAACATTTTTATACACACATTTAACAATTTTTAAATACATGCTTAACACTTTTCAAAACATATTTTTATGTCAACATCTTTGCATATATATTGTACATTTTTTGTATACATCAGGAACATTTTTTATACATGTTTAACATTTTTTAATTACATGATTAACATTTTTTAAACATATATTTTTATGCCAATTAGCTCCAGTCGGCCCACAGTGGGCCGACAGGACGCAATCAGCCCACAGTGGGCCGACAGGGGCCAGTCGGCCAGCTGTAGGCCGACTGGAATCCAATCGGCCTGCTGTGGGCCGACTAGGCCCAGTCGGCCTGCAGCGGGCCGACGGTGTATTATTTTTGAAATTTTTTTATCCAGCGTAATATTTATGAAAATTAATAAAAAAATGTATTATTTAAAAAAAATAGCAAAGGAAGGTGTATGCTGTTTGTCTTGATATCTTACGTGGAACTTACCAGCTTTCTTGTGCGGAGGAACGGGTAAAAAAATCCTTACACACATTAGGCATTTTATTTGTATTGCCGCTTCTCTTTTTAGTCATACTAGGAAACATGACCATGCGTTGCAAGGGGAGAAAAAAAATCATGTGTTGCAGGGCTCAAGTCTCGTGTTGGAGACACTGTCGTGGTTTAGCCCACAGGTGTGTGGCATAGTCAAGTGGTCGGAGAGCCGAAGTCCTTCATGAGGTTTTCAAAGAATAGAGAAAGTAGAAACTTATCCATAAATAAAATAATTTGGAAGACCAAATCGCAAACAATACTAAATGAAAAGGTGCTACCTGCCCATGTCTTTCACGTGTACTTCGTCCGCAGAGTGACTGCTACTAACGCTACATATGGACAACGATGTGTCGTTGACGCGTCGCGCGTCGACTGTGTTTTGTTTTCTTGGCCGCTTGTTGGGGATTGGTGTCGTGGGGTCTAGCGCGTCCTTTCAGTGTTTGTCTAGATGCAAAGCCTGCACAAAAATGCGCCCGGTTTGGGTCCGACGGACATGAGCCGAACGCTTTTTGGGTTTGCTCTTGGTCGTGGATCATCTTCATTTTGCTTCAAACGAACACAGAAGGACCAAATAGAGTCACCCGTTGGCCTTATTGCATGGTTTTTTTTTTTTTGAGTCGTACGGGAAAAACTCCCCACCGCTTGTGATTATTATCTCAAAAACCGAGGGGACGCCAGAAACACAAGATTTTACCGGGGCAGCTTCACAGGCAGATTGCGACACGTCCAGGGCGGCTGAGCAGCAAGGACCGTCTCGACCGTTCCGGCGCAGGCCGATGACCAACAGCAGCCCAAACGGAGGAGCTCTAGGCACACCCAGAAAATAGGTGGTCACCGTTATATAATAAACGTCTCCGTTTTAGCGTCGATGATTTATTATACATTTTTATGAAGCAGGATCAGCAATGTTTGGAGATAATTTATATTCGTTGGACATGCGTGCGTAGGTTCGGACAAAATATAGTACACGTCCGCATACTCGTGGAGGAAGTAACTGTTGGAAATAATGCATCGGTTCAGAGAATTCCAAGTCTGATGCTTTGGGCATATCCTGTCACGTAACAAACTGAAACTTCATGCACACACGTTGCTGGCCGTTCGGCAAGCTGCAACTCCTTCCCGAGTCCTCTGCTAGGACGTGAGCATTATCCTGTTGTTCCTCCCGATTCTCCTGGTTCCAACGAGTGCACCGCGCTTCGCTCGGCAAGACGTTTCATTGAAACGTTGCTTGTTGGAATGCTTCCTTCCTGATCTCTATAAATGGTAGAGAGCATCGGGACAAATACACAACACATCTTCATCTCCTTCCTCACATATCACAAGTGCTGAGCCGCCGTCGGAACGAAGCCTGCCGTGCTGTTCGTCGTGCAACGGCAGCCCGGCGAGCGGTGTCTCCGTGACTCCGGCCGCATCCTTCGACCCTGCACGGGGGCGGTCTAGAGTTTTCTGGGCAGCGTCCGCGCGACCGCTCCTTCGACGTCCTCGACATCATCATCTCCGGCGAGGGCTGCTTCGTCGACGTCCTCGACAACATCGTCTCCGGCGACCGCTGCTTCCTCGACGTCCTCGTCGACATCGTCTCCGCCACCGCTGCTTCCTCTACGAGATCGTCTCCAACAAACTCCATCCACGAACACCAAGTGCACCGACGTCTAGACTGTAAGTTGCATTTGATCATTATTAGTACAAGATAAATCTGTCCATGCTCTAGCCGATTCTCCATCAGGTTTATCTAGTGCTTTAGACTGTCTTTTTGTTCCTGCTGCTAGTGTTTTCAGCCATGTCGTGTGTGTTCGGTAGATTCAGTATCTTTATGTTAATTTGTCTATATTGCTACTTTGCCGTCACTAGTATTGTAGATGGTTCTCGCTGGTTTCGTGATGTTTTCCTTTGCATGCTAATTATACAAGGATGGGTGCTATCAATCTGCTCCTGTGTGAATCTATATTGCATGCTTATGAAGAAAACCATTTGCCTGTTTAACCTGCTCTTGTACGTACTAGGTAAAGGAATTAAATTAATGACAAATTATGTATTGTGTCCAACAATCCAGAAAACTCTAGATCAATTTGTCATGGATGCTCATGTTGCGGAACTGATGAAACCTGAAAAGTTTGCCGGTGACAACTTCAAGAGATGGCAGTCCAAGGTGCGTCACTACCTCCTGTCCAAGGGCCTGTGGTGGATTATCCCACAGGTTAGGCCGCTGACTCGTCAGCAGGTAATGGACTTTGAGTTAGCAAACGACACTGTTGTGGCTGTCATCTTGTCGCTCCTTGAGAACCAGCTCTATGATGTATACCATGGGTACACCTCTGCAATAGAGCTTTGGGATGCGCTGGATCGCAAGTACGCGGTCTCTGACGCAGGGCGATGGATTTATGTGGTTGAACAGTACCACGATTTCCGCATGGTGGACGGCGTCTCCGTCGTCAAGCAAGCTCATGATCTTACATCGATTGTGAGTGAGTTGGCTCAGTTTGATGTGAACGTCAATGCCAAGTTTGTGGTGGGGGGCATCATTGCCAAACTCCCTCCTTCATGGAGAGATTTTGCCACCACGCTTAAGCACAAGAGGGAGGCAATGAGGGTTGATGACCTGATTGCTCACCTTGATGTGGAAGAGAAGGCACGTGCTAAAGACACACCTTCCATGGCAAATGACGGCACCTCAAACGCCAACTTTGTGCAGAAATCTGGTGCTAAGTACAAGGGCAAACAACAGAATCCAAAGGCCAAGAATACAACCAACTTTAAGAAGAAGAAGGAATGCATAATCTGCTATGTGTGTGGTGAGCCTGGCCACAAGGCCAATAAATGCCACAACAGGAAGGGCAAGAAGGGTGGGCAGCAGAACGGACAGAACACTGTCAACGTGGTTGTTAGCGAGCCTAGTACTGCGGGGTATGATTCGAACCCTGCTGTTTTAATGGCGTGTCAATCCGCTGAATGGCTGGTTGACACGGGAGCTAACATTCATGTATGTGCTGACCTTAATTTATTTTCCTCTTGTCAGGCTACAAGCGGTTCCCCCATCTTGATGGGAAATGGCTCAGGTGCTGCTGTTCTGGGAGTAGGGAAGGTTGACCTGAAGTTTACATCAGGAAAAATCATTACCTTAAAGAACGTGCAGTATGTGCCCTCAATAAATAGGAACCTGATTAGTGGCTCTCTTTTATGCCGAGATGGCTTCAAATTAGTTTTTGAGTCGAATAAAGTTGTTATTTCCAAATTTGGTTTATTTATAGGGAAAGGCTATGAGTGTGGAGGCTTGTTCCGCACATCTTTGTTGGATGCTGAGAATAAATTTGTTCACAACACTATTAGTGTTCTTAATTCAAATAAAGATGCATCCATTTGGCATTCCAGATTATGTCATGTTAATCTTGGTAGTATTTCCCGCATGAGCAGCCTCAATTTAATTCCTAAATTTTCCGTAGTCAGAGGTTCTAGGTGCCAGATATGTGTGCAAGCAAAGCAACCTCGGAAGCCTTCTTTGGCGGTCGAGGAAAGAAGTACGGCACCACTAGAACTAGTTCATTCCGATCTCTGTGAGATGGGTGGAGTGCTGACTAAAGCAGGGAAAAGATACTTTTTATCTTTTATTGATGACGCAACTAGATTTTGCTACCTGTACTTACTTAAAACTAAAGATGAAGCATTGAACTATTTTAAAATCTACAAGGCAGAGGTCGAGAACCAATTAAATGGAAGAATTAAACGTCTAAGGTCCGATCGAGGTGGAGAATATGTTTCAAGTGAATTTTCCCAATTTTGTGCGGAGCATGGAATAATCCATGAAGTGACACCGCCCTACTCGCCCCAATCGAACAGGGTTGCCGAAAGAAAGAACCGCACTCTAACGGACTTGGTGAATGTCATGTTAAATAGTGCAGGTATGTCTAAGGCATGGTGGGGTGAGGCTGTCTTGACCGCTTGTCATATCCTTAATCGGGTTCCCACTAAAAATAGTGAGGTGACTCCATATGAAGGATGGGGAAAAAGGAAACCTAATCTCTCGTATTTGCGCGCTTGGGGATGCTTGGCGAAAGTCAATATACCGATAACCAAGAAACGCAAACTCGGACCTAAGACGGTTGATTGTGTCTTTCTTGGTTATGCACATAATAGTGTTGCCTATAGATTTTTAGTAGTTAGATCCGATGTACCGGATGTGCCGGTAAACATGGTGACGGAATCTAAAGATGCTACATTTTTCGAGGACATATTTCCCATGAAGAATACAGGAGCATCATCTAGTCAAGCAAACTTTAATCCAACTCTGGAACTACCCACTCATGAAAATTGTGAACACACGCATGTGGAGAATGATAGTGAAGTGGCTCCACGAAGGAGTAAGAGACCAAGGATTGAAAAATCCTTTGGTGATGACTTCATTGTGTATCTCGTGGATGATGTGCCAAAGTCCATTTCAGAGGCATATGCATCTTCTGATGCAGAGTACTGGAAGGACGCAGTCCGTAGCGAGATGGATTCCATCATTGCAAATGGGACTTGGGAGATCACTGACCGTCCATTTGTTGCAAACCAATTGGATGTAAATGGATCTTTAAGAAAAAGCTTAGGCCCGACGGTACTATTGAAAAGTACAAGGCAAGGCTTGTGGCAAAGGGGTATACCCAAAAAGAAGGCGAGGATTTCTTTGACACTTACTCACCCGTTGCGAGATTAACCACTATCCGGGTGCTGTTGTCATTGGCTGCCTCATATGGTTTCCACATTCATCAAATGGACGTGAAGACGGCTTTCCTTAATGGCGAGCTAGATGAGGAGATCTATATGGAGCAGCCCGATGGTTTTGTAGTACCCGGACAAGAAGGCAAGGTGTGTAAGTTGATGAAATCTTTGTATGGCCTCAAGCAAGTGCCAAAGCAATGGCACGAGAAGTTTGAAAAAACCTTGACATCCGCAGGCTTTGTTGTAAATGAAGCCGATAAATGTGTTTACTACAGATTTGGTGGGGGTGAGGGTGTGATTTTATGCTTGTATGTTGATGATATACTCATCTTTGGAACAAGCATTGCTGTTGTAAAAGACTTAAAGTCATTTTTATCCTAGTGTTTTGACATGAAGGATTTGGGAGAGGCTGATGTAATTCTAAACATTAAATTGATCAAGGGTGAGAATGGGATTGCTCTTACGCAGTCTCATTATGTGGAGAAAGTCCTAACCCGCTTTGGGTTTATGGATTGCAAAGAGGCTCCCACACCTTATGACCCTAGTCTAAAGCTTAGAAAGCATGATGGACAAGGGAAGGATCAATTGAGATACTCCCAAATTATAGGATCTCTTATGTATCTGGCTAGTGCCACTAGACCCGACATCTCATATGCTGTTAGTAAATTAAGCCGGTATACTTCTAAACCGGGAAATGATCATTGGACAACACTTGAGCGTGTATTGAGATACTTGAAGGGAACCATGTCTTATGGGATTCACTATACTGGGTACCCAGCGGTACTTGAAGGGTATAGTGACTCTAACTGGATCTCAGACGCGGATGAGATCAAAGCCACAAGTGGATATTTATTCACCCTTGGTGGTGGTGCTGTCTCATGGAGATCTTGTAAACAAACTATTATAACAAGATCAACCATGGAGGCAGAATTAGTAGCACTTGACACGGCCACTGTTGAGGCGGAGTGGCTACGTGAGCTCTTAATGGATTTACCAGTAGGCGAGAAGCCTATTCCGGCTGTCCTCATGTACTGTGATAACCAAACAGTTCTCACAAAGGTTAAAAGTACAAAGGACAATATGAAATCCAGAAGGCATGTGAAACGATGCCTGAAATCCGTCAGAAAATTAAGAAACTCTGGAGTAATCGTTGTGGACTATGTCCACACCTCGAAAAATCTGGCGGATCCCTTTACTAAGGGTTTATCACGAAATGTGATTGAAAATGCATCAAGGGAAATGAGAATGAGACCCATGTGAGTTACACTGCAGCGGTAACCCATCCTATGTGATCGGAGATCCCGTGAAGTAGGTAATGGGAAAAACAAGTTGTCGGTGTAATTGGAGAGTGCAATTCTAAAACCCATTCCCGTTGGAGATGCGGTACTCTCATACTGTATGGTAGGATGACTTATGTCTTAATGTGCTTTGAGGTCCTTTACAAAGGCGAGGTACTGTCCTACGGGGTACACTCGAAAAGGCACACCTATATGAGCCTGACTATGAGGTCGTAGTCTATGAGACTTGGGAACTCTCTATAAAGCTCACGAATAAACACACGAGCATGACCGTTAAAGCTCCAACCAGAGGCCTAGTTCTTGGCGGCCCAGTATTAGCAAAGTCTTGAAGGGAAACTTAGTCGCAGAAAGCTAGCAATTCAAGGTCTCGTCCATTGTCTAGTTGCGAGTGAGTGAAACTCCAAGTTCTAGACGTTAGTTCAACCCGAAAAGGGACTATCGTTGAAAAGTTAATATATAAACAGCATTGTGGTATGATCTCTATTTCTTCTAGCTCTGGCACCTGACATTGGAATTGGTGGGGACTGTTGGAAATAATGCATCGGTTCAGAGAATTCCAAGTCTGATGCTTTGGGCATATCCTGTCACGTAACAAACTGAAACTTCATGCACACACGTTGCTGGCCGTTCGGCAAGCTGCAACTCCTTCCCGAGTCCTCTGCTAGGACGTGAGCATTATCCTGCTGTTCCTCCCGATTCTCCTGGTTCCAACGAGTGCACCGCGCTTCGCTCGGCAAGACGTTTCATTGAAACGTTGCTCGTTGGACTGCTTCCTTCCTGATCTCTATAAATGGTAGAGAGCATCGGGAGAAATACACAACACATCTTCATCTCCTTTCTCACATATCACAAGTGCTGAGCTGCCGTCGGAACGAAGCCGGCCGTGCTGTCCGTCGTGCAACGGCAGCCCGGCGAGCGGTGTCTCCGTGACTCCGGCCGCATCCTTCGACCCTGCACGGGGGCGGTCTAGAGTTTTCTGGGCAGCGTCCGCGCGACCGCTCCTTCGACGTCCTCGACATCATCATCTCCGGCGAGGGCTGCTTCGTCGACGTCCTCGACAACATCGTCTCCGGCGACCGCTGCTTCCTCGACGTCCTCGTCGACATCGTCTCCGCCACCGCTGCTTCCTCTACGAGATCGTCTCCGACAAACTCCATCCACGAACACCAAGTGCACCGACTCTAGACTGTAAGTTGCATTTGATCATTACTAGTATAAGATAAATCTGTCCATGCTCTAGCCGATTCTCCATCAGGTTTATCTAGTGCTTTAGACTGTCTTTTTGTTCCTGCTGCTAGTGTTTTCAGCCATGTCGTGTGTGTTCGGTAGATTCAGTATCTTTATGTTAATTTGTCTGTATTGCTACTCTGCCGTCACTAGTATTGTAGATGGTTCTCGCTGGTTTCGTGATGTTTTCCTTTGCATGCTAATTATACAAGGATGGGTGCTATCAATCTGCTCCTGTGTGAATCTATACTGCATGCTTATGAAGAAAACCATTTGTCTGTTTAACCTGCTCTTGTACGTACTAGGTAAAGGGATTAAATTAATGACAAATTATGTATTGTGTCCAACAGTAACGTGTTTGGAGAACAAAGGTATGAGAATATATGTACACGTCGGCGTACTCCTGAAGGAATCAGTTCTGCCTGTGCCACACGTCCATTGTGAACGCACTATGCAGCCTATCTTATCCTCGTTCTCGTTTCTACTGCCTCTTTCCCCCTTCTTCACAAAGCAAATCCATCTGCTCCAACCGCGCCGGGGAGCTCCTCTGCGCCCCGAGCAGCCTATCCTCTCTCTCAACTTTACCTTCTCCCCCTCCATCTTCTTCTCTCTCTAGGGGGCGCCGTCATGGACAACGCAACACCTAGTCTTGGATCTGGCCGCCTCCGGCCACTTCTCCGTCTCGAGCCTCCGCCACCGCCTCGCCTGATCTGCTCCGCCCCGCCACTGGATCCATGCTGGAGCAGCCGGATCCGCCGCCCAGATCGCCAAGCGCTGCCTCCTACCTCGCTTGCCATCGGGAGGATGACGACCGAGACGGGCGCTCTTTCGTCCGCAGCGTGGGCCACGCACCTGCCTCAGCCCAGCTCTCCGCCAAGCCATCTTCCATCTCTCTGCCCTGCTCAGAGCAGGAGGAGGATGACCGAGATGAGCGCCCGTTCGTCCGCCGCGTGCGCCACGCAGCTTCCACGCACCTGCCTCAGCCCAGCTCTCCGCCAAGCCGTCTTCCATCTCTCTGCCCTGCTCAGAGCAGGAGGAGGATGACGAGATGAGCGCCCGTTCGTCCGCCGCGTGCGCCACGCAGCTTCCTCGGCCTAGCTATCCACGAAGTCGTTGTCCATCTCTCTGCCCTGCTCTGCAGGCCACCCCCGCCGCTCTTGCCACAGGTCTTCAGGTAGTCATTGAGCTTCGGTTGGCCGCCGGTGTCTGTCTTTTTGGTTCCTTTCCCGCCTGTACCAGCTGTTTCTTTGTGTCTCTCTGCTCCCGAGGCGTGAGATGTGGCGGATCATGTCGATCTCGTACAGATTCGGCACGGCACGGCGGAGCGAGTCCGCGGAGCCGGGGGCGGGGGCGGGGGCGCGGCGGCAGAGAAAATCCTCGCGTTCCTGTAAGGCTTGTAGGAAACGTTTTTTTTTTCACTTATATGCTGGGCTACGGTGGACTGCGGGTCAATTCGGATAAACTTTAGGGTTTTATACGTCCTGTTTCCTTGGTTTGCACAAATATATGTCCACGGGACGAAACAAAGCGGAGCCAAACCAAGAATACCAATTCCCTTTATTTAATATATATATATATAATAAATAAATAAATAAAATATATATATACTTATATATAATATATATATTATATTATATATATATATTTTATATATATTATATTTATATATATATTATATTTATTTATATATATATCTATATAGATATAGATATAGATAATCGCTGATGACAGCCACATTATTCACGACAAACGTGATCAATCCCAGCCGTCCACGTTGTCTAGAGTAGAAACAGTGATCCATCCTCAACTCGGGCACCACGCATTCACGTCATCCAACATAGTACGGTGTAGCCGGACCAGAGCAAGTCCACACCCACCACAGGTATCGCCAGAGAAGTCCATCGCCCTGTTGCCACTGGGCATGGTAGTCATCGAGGCATTCTTGCCGTCCGAGGACCGGCCTAGATAAATTCTCTCGGTGAGAATTCCCGCAACTAAAACCAATAGAAAGGAAAACTGACACAAATTGTTTCGTTGGAAATCAGACACGTTCCAGATGGAATAGACCGGTCAGCTAATAGCTAGCTTTGTGCACCCGCAAAAAGAAAAAAGCTAGCGTTGTGGTACATTGCAACTTGCAAGCTAGCATACTGAAAAGCTGAATATATTCTGAAATCTGCATCCACGGGGGCAGATAAAACTCGCTAGCTAGCACAGCAACATATAATTATATTTTTTTGAGAGAATGCCAAAGGCATACCTTATTTTTACGGAAATGTTAACGCCCACACGTGTGGGCGTTTGCATCTCGCCCACACGCGTGGATCCGCGTCCGTTCGTGAGCGCACGAATCTTAGCATGTTTCTAGTGCCAAATAGGACTGGCCTGGTGTGTGGGCGTTCACCCGGTCGCCCACACGGTCGTTTCACCACACAGGAGGGACTGGGGTGTGTGCGTTCAGCAGTTCGCCCACACGCCACTTTGCACGCACACACAAGGGTTAGTGTGTGGGCATTTGCTATCTCGCCCACATGTCCGTCTCCTCTCCCAGACCCAAGCTGCTAGTTGCCATGTGTTTTGCAGTGCACATGGCAACTGCCCCTAGTGTGTTTTATAAGCAGGTGGCAACTCTCTTTGTACCCGAGTTGCCATGTGTTTTGCAGGGTACACGGCAACTTCCTAGTGTGCACGTAAGCAGATGGCAACTCTTTTTTACCGAGTTGTCATGTGTTTTTGCGTGCTACATGGCAACTTCCCTAACATGCACGTAAGCAGATGGCAACTTTTCTTTAACATGGCAACTGCCCTAGCATGCTTGTGAGCACATGACAACTCTCTTAACTGCCTAGTGTTAGTATGTAGCAACTCCTAAAATTATGAAATCATGGCAACTACATTAGATCAGACCATAAATGGCAACTGCAGATGAGCAACCATGGCAACTGCAGTTGAACGAACATGGCAATCGTAGTTCAGCAACGTGGCAACTGCAGTTAAACGAACATGGACGAGGGCGTGCGGTGACCGTCACGCGTGGCGTGCGGGACCAGGAGGTACGAGGCCTGACATACGGGCGTGTGGGCGTTATCAACTTCGCCCACACGCACGCGTGTGAGAGGGATCTGGAGAGAGAAATGTGTGGGCTGTTCCTATTATACATCACATGTATGTGTGTGGGCTTTTCCTATTATACATCACACAAAATGTGTGGACGGACTCCCTAACGCCCACACGTGTGACACTTATCGGCGTACAGAAGAAAGCAAGACATTCACAAGAAGATCGAAACGCAATGCGAGCAAGGCGTCGATCACACACCCACATCTACACCAACGAAAATACCAGAACCATACTCTCCGTAAACGATCTAAGCCACATGCTCCGGCCAACTTCCACTCGTCTATCTCCTCGACTATTCTGTTTAGGACTTGTGCTGGGTTCAATTGTTGTTGAATTCTCCCAAAGACTTGAGCATTCCATTGTTTCCATAACGGCCAAGCGGTGAGGTTGAATAAGGAGTCGAACCCTCGTCTGAATCTACTCTGCAAGGTGCTTCTTGCCGCCTCCCACCAGTGCACGAGAGTATCTTGTGGTGAAGGTATGCTGATGTCCGTCCTAAAGTGTAGAAAGATCAGATGTCACACCTCCCGTGCAAAGCCGCATTGAAACACAATGTGGTCCACCTTGTCCACGTCTTGCAAGCATGTGCAACATGTAGAAGTCTGGTTCTGTAGCCCATGTCGCCCACGTCGGTCGCTGGTCCAGACCCAGTATTGAGCAGCTAACCACGTGAATATTTTGCGCTTAAGAGGTGTCCAGCATTTCCGGATGAGGCTGGCCGGCTCGAAGTAGGTGAGGCCAAGAGACAGCCGCTTATAGGTCGATTTGGTCGTGTAGGCACCCGAGGCATCACTAGGCCAAGAGAAGATGTCTGGGCGGTCCTCCTCCCTCTGAACCAAAGACACGGCATGCTGCAGGATATACAGCTGCATCTGCATCGTGAAGCTCAAATCACCTGCTATGGCCAGCACCCAGCGATGGCTTCCTAGGGGTTGGAAAACCGACTAAGTTTTTTTACCGATGAGGGGAGGTACCGGTGGAGCATCAACCGTTGGAGAGCTTTTAGGGATCTGGGCCCTTGTTTTGTGTATAAAAGGATGAATTGAAATACATAGGAATACTTGTGGTTTTTTTGCTCTTGTCAGCTTTATGTCAGCAGAGAGAAAGGATGGAGAGAAGACCACCTGCATGCATATGATAAAATAATCTTTCTCCCCCATCAAAAGACTTTCATTTAATTTCATTGTGAAAATTTGGATGATAGATATTTTTTGAATCAAAACTTCATTTTTTGATATTTTATATATATTTGAATTCATAGTGAGAAGATCTTCAGAACAAGAGCAATTTTGGATACATTTGAACTAGTTTTAATTTCACTGATTTCAAAAAACGGATTTCACGCAATTCAAAACATATATTTCACTTATATAAAAAATCGCTAATTTCAAATGATTTCACTCATTTTAGATAATAGATTTCACTAATTTCAAAAGATCTCACTCATTTCAAAAATAATTCTCAGTCATTTGACATTCCAATGATTTGTTATCTTTCCATTACATTCAAAATCCAATTTCACTCAGTTCCAACAAATGATTTCCCTAAAATTTAAATAAGTTGAGTGAAATAACTTTCACATGTCGACAAATGTAAGTTTCACATTTTGTAAATAACAAATTTGACATCTTTTCACACACCGGAATAACATATTTTCACACTCAGTTCCACTCATTTGAAAAAACATATTTCACTCAAATTTTAACCAGATTTCACTCATTTGAAACAACCAATTTCACTTATTTCAAATGATTTCACTCATTTCAAAAAACATATTTCACTAATTTCAATGAAAAGTTACATTATAATTACACAAAAATATATCCAATTTCACTATGTTCAAAAAAAATGATTTCCATAAAATTCAAATAAGTTTCACTATATTTCACTATGTTCGATTTCACACAATGAATCATTCAATTTCATAGATTTGAAATCTCACATCTCATAGTTTTCTGGTACAATGTATTTGAATTAATCAATTTCACACAAACTGGTTTCAACAACTTAAGAAAACTATATTCAGAAAAGTGCTTTCAATTATTTTGAAAATTCAAATTTGAAATGAGTGAAATTAATATTTTGATATGATTGAAATAGTAAAAATTAAACTAGTTTAAATATATTCAAGATTGGTCTTATTCTAAAGATTTTATGTTCAGGAATTTGAATATATGAAAAAATTAAATCATAGAGCATTACTGTAAAAAATATTGGCCATCCAAATATGTAAACAAAAATAAAATGCATGGATCTGTTTGGAAGAGGGAGAGGGGAGAGACATTGCATGCATACGTACATCCCACTGCAAAAAGTATTGACACGGACACTATTCATCTGACATTGATTTGACTATATAAAAACATTAGCTGCCACGATGTGGGACACCACAGCACGAAATCACGAGCAAAATGACCGGTCGATGCTTCACCGGTAGCTACCTGAACCAGTAAAAGAGACTTTGCTTGGAAAACTGATCGTAGGTTCTGGGTATGTGTGGGTACCGTGCTCGAAATGGCCGGGGTGATTTCAGCCTTCGTGCGTCCGTTAATCCACCTGTCGCGACAGAATAGAACCTTCTTGCCGTTGTCTGTCGAGATTGATACTAGACTAGCAAACACCTGCTTGGCATCCTCGTCCATGATAAGCTTCAGTACCTGCCAAGGCCTCGCATCATCTGTTCTCCGCAGCCACTCCCAATGCACCCTCAAAGCAATTGCCTGAAGATGCAAGTTCTTCACTCCCAATCCACCAAAGTAGTAAGGGCGACAGATGGAGTTCCAAGCGACCAAGCATTGCCCTCCGTGTGACTTATCTTTGCTGGCCCAAAAGAAGGACCGAAGCCAACTGTCAGTATCCTCGAAAACCCATTGTGGCGCTTCCATGATCATTAGGTGGTGGATCGGTGTCGGCGCAATCACCGATTTGATAAGAATCGGCCTGCCCGATCTATGGATTAACCATGCAGCCATGCCGATACAAGATGCCTAACTTGATCAAGGAGCGGCTGCCAGTCTTACTTGGAGAGATTGGAGAAGGCCAGTTGAAACCCCGAATACTTACAAGGGAAGGAGCCAAGGTGCATTGCAGAATTCTGACCACCTGATTGCTGTCGATCCCCGAGCCATGTGTGAGGATCACAGAGGACTGCATGTAGTTCACACGCAGACCCGAGGCCTCTCCAAAGATGTGCAGGGCAGATCGAATGAAATTGAGGTCCGATGTGGTCGGCCGTTAGCGTAGATTGAGAGGTGTTGAGTAGCTGAGACCCCATTGAACGAGCTAACATCCCCTTCCTCCATGGCCTTAGAGAAGAGTGCCGACAAAGCTACCATAGCAATAACAAAGAGCACTGCCGTAAACCGCAAGCGTGAACAAAGCTTCTCCCCGGTGATCCATTAATCAAGATCTTAGTGGACGTCGTTTGCAACAGGATAGCTATCCATCTTAACCAAGCTGAGCCGAAACCTTTCTGGCGTAGTACCTCAAAGAGAAAAGGTCAGGAGAGGGAATCGAAGGCACGAGAAATGTCTAACTTGAGGAACACACCTTTCTCTTTCCTGGTATGGATCTTCCGCGCCACTTGCCGCACGAGCAGGAACAGTAGCTACACCCCATGATGAAAGCGGACTGATTCGTCATGACGATTTCCTTCAGTCTCAGTCGAGCTCTGTTGGCAAGCATCTTGGCGAATACTTTTGCTAAGCTATGCGGCAAACTTGTGGGCCGGAAGTCTACGTGGCCTGCGTACGACCGAACGCGCTGATACGGCGCACAACTAGGTCGGCCCACCGGGCGCGAGGCCTATTGCTATTTAAAAGTGTGAAGTAAGAATCATGAGGAACTTGCATAAGGAATCGAACTCCTAACCTCGACCTCCTGATTACACGGGATCTCCTATAGGAGACCTCCTATCTGCCGCATTCTGCGGCAAATTGTCGAGGCTCCACACGAGGCACTGCTCGGACTGGGCCGGCCCATGCAGGCCGGGAGGTGTAAAAAATGAGACAAAAGAAAGTGTATCTGCTAGGATTCAAGCACGCAACCACTATCTAGTGGAGGCATGTAGCTAGCCACTACGCCAACTCCGTGCTTGTGGTTAGAAGACCACGCGAATAATTTAGAACTAGCAACAGCGGTCGATTGGCTTATCTTTTCTTGTTTTTAATTATTTTTTGAAAATTCTGAATATTTTTTAAAAAACTTGCGAATGTTTTTAGAAACACATACACGAGTTTTCAAAGAATGTGAAGAAAATTTTGGATTTGTAACTAAATTTTAAAAACAGGAACAATTTTTGTAGTTGTGGACAAATTTTGAAAACCCCGAACATTTCTAAAAATTATGACCAGTTTTGATAAAGGCGAACAAGTTTTCAAAAAATGTGAACAACTTTTGAATTTGTAAAAAACTTAAAAACATCAACATTCTTTCAGAATTTGTGAACAAATCTTTCAAATTGAAAAAAAAAATAAAAATCCCGAACATGTTTGATAATCACGAACAAGTTTTGGCAATTTGTGAACAATTTTTGAATTTGCGAAATTTTTTTCAAAAAAGGGACTTTTTTGTATTTGTGAACAAATTTTGAGAAGCGGAACATTTTTGAATCTGTGAACAAATTTTCAAAAAAGGGGACATTTTTGAATTCGAGAACAAATTTAGAGACGATGAACATTTTTGGACTTCTGAACAAATTATCAAACGAGAGCATTTCTTAAAGTTTAGAACATTTTCTGAGAATCACAAATTTGAACCAATTATGGAAACATGAACATATTTAGAAATTCTGAAACAATTTTGAAAAATTGAACCATCTTTAGGAACCAAACAAAATTTGAAACTCTACACTTCTTGTAAAAATACAAACAAACAGTTTTTGAAATTGCAAACAAAATTTAAAACATGAACAAATTTTTTGGAATTTTCCAAAAAAAATAATTGTGAACAAAATTTTTGAAAACACAGATATTTGTTAAATACGTGAACACAATTTTGAAACTACGAACATTATTTTAAATATGTGAACAATTTTTGAAAACAGGTTTTTTTTTCTAATTCCAAATAATCATTATAGAAATTAGAAGAAGCTTGAAAAGAAAAATAAACGTTAAACAGGAAAAAAAGAAAATTAGAACCAAAAAAGAAAACAAAAAGAACAAAGAAAAGTAAAAAGAAAAAAAAGAAAAAAAGGCAAAAAAACGAAAAAACCTGTAGAAGAAAAGAGAAAAGAAGAACCCGGTTCTGGGAACCATCTAGAAGGTTCCCAAAACCGGTCGGCGCCCACTGCTCACGTTGTGACTGGGCCGGCTCAGATTCTGCGCGCGGGTGGCTCGCCTGTGCGTTGCGTCGACAGTTCAATGCAACGAGCGGCAAATAGGAAATCACCTCCTATATGCCGTTCTCTGCGGCGAAGAGACGGCGTTTCGCACAGGCGGGTCTCCAAATGGGCCGGCCCATGAATGTAGTGACCAACAGCGGAAACATGCGTCGACAGTTCGACGCAATGAGCGGCTAATAGGAAATCACCTCCTATATGCCGCTCTCTGCGGCGAAGAGATGGCGTTTCGCACAGGCGGGTCTCCGAATGGGCCGGCCCATGAATGTAGTGACCAACAGCGGAAACACGCGCTTTAAGTTGAGCTACCGGTGATTACCGATCATGTTGCAGAGCGAAATCATAAAGAACTAACTCGTAGTGCAGATCCAAATTATTTGGGCTTTCAGAAAGTAAGGTTTTTTTGGAAAAACATTGTGTTCTGAAAACGCGAACACTATCCAAATTTGTGAACCAATTTGAAGAATAGAAACATTTTCGAAAAAAGAAAACATTTTTTGAAAATCATGAACAACTTTTATGAAGTGCGAACATTTTTAAAAATTACAGAACAAAAATTGGAAACATGAACATATTTTGAAACTCCCTAAATTTTCTTTAAAACATGAACATTTTATGAATTTGCGAACAAATTTTGAAAGTAGAACAATTTTAAATTTTTGAACAATTTTTTATATCCTGAACACTTTTTGAAAAGTTGTGAAAATTTGAAGAAAAACATTCCAAGCTAAAAAACAAGAACATTTTGTTTAAATGTGAACTATTTTGAATTTCTGAATATTTTTGGAAGTCACAAATATTTTTCAAAAATTTATGAAAATTTGGAAAACAAAACATTCCAAGCTAAAATCAAGAACATTTTCAAATTCCCGTATAATTATTTTTAAAATTTGAGCATTTTTTAATTTGTGAATAATTTTTGATTTTCTGAATTTTTTTCTAAAGCAAGAACATTTTTTAAATTTGAGAACACAGCGAACAATTTTGAAAATACCGAAAAAACTTTAAAGCACAAACATTTCTTGAATATGTGAACAAAAATTTGAATTCCAGCACATTTTTTAAATTGTTGAACAATTTTTTTGAAACACGAACATTTTTTTATAAAAAATACAATCTATTATTTGAAAAAACCCTGGCACTTGTTGGAAAGGCAAACAAATTTCAATTACTTTGCACATTTTTTTCATTTTCTAAACATTTTTTTGCGAAAACAGGAACATTTTTTCAATTTTGCGAAATAATATTTGAAACTTCTGAACAATTTTTAGAAACGCGAACAAATTTTGAACATATTAATGAAAAAAGTAGAACAAAAGAGAAAACAAACAGAGAAACAAAAAAAGAAAAAAGATAACAGAAAAAACAAAGAAAAGGAAACAGAACTAGGAAAAAAGAAAAAAAACAGGGGAAAAAAGAGCAACAATTTTTCTTGACTTATTTTGAAATTCTGAACAACTTTTGAAAACCACGAACATTTCTTGAAACTCCCGAATATTTTTTGAATTTGTGAACAAAATTTGGAAAACAGAACATTTTTTGAAATTCAGAAGAAATTTTTTGTAACACGAACATTTTTGAATTCATAAACAAATTTTGAAAAACAGGAACATTTTTTGAATTTGTGAATAAAATTTGAAAAACAAGAACATTTTTTGAAATTCGGAACAAATTTTTTGAAACCAAGAACATTTTTTGAAACACGATTTTTTTTTCAAATTTATGAACAAAATTTGAAAACCACGAATTTTTTTTGAAATTCTGAATAATATTTGAAATTTTTGAAAAAAGATGAAAAAGAAAAATAAACTTGAAAAGAATAAAGGAAAAAGAAAAAGGAAAAAAAGGAAAAAGAAAGAAACAGAAAATTGAAAAGAAAAAATGGAAAAGAAGAGAAGTAGGAAAAAGAAAAACGAAAAAGAAACTAAAAAAGAAAAGGCCGGTTCAGGAACCTTCTAGAAGATTCCAAAAACCAGAAAAAAAAGTGTCTAGGAAACTCTAGAAGGTTCCCAACCGGAAACGCTGCAAAGACATTAAGTGGGCCAGCCCATGACATCGCCTGATCACCAGGTCTATGCGAAAGGGAGATAATTTGACGCAACGAGCGTCCGATAGGAAATTCCTGATTACACCTTTTACCACTTCCCTATGCTGCAACTAGTGATATTAGAAAGGTAAACGTTGCAAGCCGGCAGACTGGCCGAACTTTCGGCCGGCTCGCGAGCCACGCTGGCTCCAATGCCCACGAAACAACCCCCCGCATAAGACATGTGTACGTGGTGGACCTCACACAACCGCCCCCACTCCTATCCTTATCCTTTCCCTCCGGCCGAACTTTTGGCTTTTCTTCAACCTCCAGCCGCGGCATCCTCTGCTCTCCAGATCCACGATTTTCTCTCCTCTATGCTGCTCACGAACCACCACAAGCTCCCCTCATCGGCGGCCATTGTTTGTCGCAACCAGCAGCTATTGGCGGGGGAGACCGGGGGGAGGGGAGGGGGGCTCTAGAGATGCTGGAACCAGAGTCCCGGCTCGACGCGTGCTGCAACTAGCACGGCCAGCGGTGAAGATGACGAGCTCCGATATTGCAACTAGAGATTTTTATTGCTGGAACCAGACGGTAGAAAAGCTGCAACCACTTTTGGCGGGTGCTAGAACCGGACGGCGTCGAGTTCGTTTTTGCTGAAACTGGCAAAAAAATTGCTGGAACCAGCAAGATTTTTTGCTGGATGGGCAGGTGAGAGTTCTTGCTATGACCGGCGGCGGCGATGTGTTATTGCCGGAAACATGGATAATTTTTGCTACAACCCGCATGTGTTTTTGCTACTGCAGGCAAAATCAATAGATTTTTTGCTTTGGCTGAGATTTTCTTTTTTGCAAGGGAACATGATGGTCTAAGCGGACGACGGCGACGAGCGGAGGCGGTGATGCGTGGAGATGCTGCAACCACAATGGGTGTGAGCTGGAACCGGCCGGTGGGTGAGCTGCAGTCACCCACCGGGGACGAGCGTGGTCGACATGGGTGGTCGGCGAGCAGGAGCGGCAAAACGGCGGGCATGGGTGGCTTGGGGTCGCCGGCGAGCGTGGGTTGCAAGGGGGACGAACGCGGCGGCCGGCGAACATGGAGGATTTCTTTTTTGTTTCCAAATCACGCGCTTTGACAAGGGGAGGAAGGAAAAGGACCCGGATCTGACGGTCGTAATAGGGCAAATAGGACGATAGGGCAGCGACCGGCCCAAAAGCACGAAATATATACGGAATCGCAATGTCAGGCTAGCCCAACATGGCACGACGAAGTTGCTTCTGTCCGTTGGATTAATCTGAACCTCGCCGGGTCTTTCTCCAGCTAGTTTCCTTAGAATCTGCTTCAAGCAATTAATTGGTCCCGCCTAATCTGCTTCCTAAATTAATTGGTCCCGAAAACCACGGTTAGTTGGAATGGAACGTTGGTCCATCTTTTTTTTTTGCGGGGTAACGTTGGTCCATCTTTGTTTCCATGTAATTCTGTTTCTCAAACTAATCAGACCCACAAATCAAGCGACGACGTATTCTTTTATTTTATACCAGATGAAATTTTGTTTCTTTTCCTATTAAAGTTAGCTTCCCGTACATGTTAAATTTGCTTCGAGCGAATAAACTTTTATGTCCAATGTAACAATTTATTTTTTTGTTTATTTAGAAACAAAATGTTGTATCAATTTTTTAATATTTTCCGTCAAGAACCATATTTTAGTTCCGGTGTTACTCGAACGTCGTTACTTCCGACACCACTGAACTTTGCTTCGATCTAGTGTGATTCGGTTTCATAGAAAATATGCTTCCCTAATATTCATAAACTTGCTTTAGTCACACTGCTTCGATATTTTATATTCGGTCCATGTCCATATAATGCGAAATAGTGACAAATTCTGTTTTCGTTAATTCATTGTTCTTTTTTTTGAACTTTATTATTCTTTTTGGAACCTGTTTCAAATTTTAAAATATTGTTTGAAATACCAAAAATGTTCTTGTTTCAAATATAGTTTACAATTTTAAAAAATATTCTGGAATTCCATTTAACGGATGTCGAATAATAACGTGCTTTCAGACGGACGCTTTTCGCCCTACCCGGACACCATCAAAATTTTGGACATCCTTCAAATGATGCCAACTTTTGCAAGTAGGTGTGCATGGCCATGATAGACATCTATGCCTGGTCATTTATCGGATTTTTAGGAGAAAATAATAATAAAATATAAAACTTGTCGAAAACCCAAACAACTTGGCATGGTTGCTTAAATTGGTCATACACGACCATGAAAAAATTTGGAGTTATTTAAGGAATGTCGAGAAATGAGGTGCTCCCAAACGGACCCTTTTCGCCTACCCAAACACTCTTAGTTGAACATGGTATTTTATTTTTGGAAATCTAAGGAATGATCTCAAGTTTTGTAAGCTGGTGAACATGCTCATGTCAGGCATCCATGCCTGGTTTGAACTACTTCCGACATTGTATGTATGTTGCGACATATCGAGCCATTTATCGACTTTTTTTCATCAGGAAAACTTCAGAAAATGCCAAACTCGTCAAAAAAAAAAACAACTTGGCATGGTGCCTTCAATTAGTCATACAAGGCCATGGAAAAGAGGGGTAATTTCAAAGTGTCAAAAAATTGTGCTATCACACAGAGTCTTCTAACCTACCGATGAACCCTACGTTGAACATGGTCTTGTTTTCGACATTCTTGAAATGAACCCAACTTTTGCTGCAAGGCGGGCATGCACATGGTAGCAATCCATGCTAGGTTTGAACGATTTATGACACCGTATGGAAGTTGCGACACATCTGGCCATTTATCGGCCTTTTTTCACCGAAAAAACTCCAGAAAATGCAAAACTTGTCAAAAACCAAGTAACTTGGCATGATGACTCGAATTGGTCATACAAGGCCATGAAAAGAAATTGGAGACATTTCAACGATGTCGAGAAACAACGTGCTCTCAGACAGAGCCTTGTGGCCCTCGAACACCCGTCATTCAACATGGTCTATTTTTGGACATGCTTCAAATGACTTCAACTTTTGTAACCTAGTGGGCATGCTCATGGTAGGAATCCATGCCGGGTTTGAACAATTTCCGACACAGTATGCAAGTTAGGACACGTCCGACCATTCATTGGCCTTTTTTTTACCCAAAAAACTCCAAAAAAGGCAAAACTTGTCCAAGGACGATGCACGTGGAGCTCACGCATGGTCGGCTAGTTCAACGTCCAAGGATGATGGCTATGAATAAGTGAAATTATTGTTTTTAGGAATAAAAGTGCTTATAGTTCTTATCAATCAATTTTGTGCCTGTGTATATTATTATTTTGCTTCTGTACAATTTATTTTGCAAAAAATAAATGTTCCGTCAAACGGAAATACTGGTTTTGCTACATCAAAATATATTTACATATCATAGGAATGCTACAATAGCCTAGAAATAAGCACTAGGGATCAGACTATTGATCCCTAGCGTTCCATCAGACCAATGCGTTGTCGTTGGATCAGAAGCGTGTGGAACGTTGGATGCATGGATTGAGTTAATCTGGAAATGATGGTGCTGCAATACAAGTCATTACCATGTGATTTGAGGAAACTATCCCGGATTTTCAGGAAGCCGAGCAATTTCGGGAAAGTAATTACATACTTAGAAGGGATTAATCTAGCATAATGGGTTTCTGCTTAATGCGATTTACTTCCATCTGAAGGATGCTTCTGTCCACTGGAATTTTGCCTCCGTATGCACCGAAAATTGCTTCCATATGCTGAATGAAATTTTCTTTCCATGTTGAAAGAAAATAAATTTGATTTCATGCTTACTGAAAAATAACAACGCTTCATACATTCGCATTCCATGCTTCCAACAGTTTACATATTAGCTTCATTCAGGAACAACTTGTCAATATTATAGTGCATCATGTGTTCCTATAGCATGTTTCTTACACGATACATATTTGCATCAATCTTTCTGGCGAATTTTTTGTTAAATACTTAATGAATCAACTAACACATGATGCACTATAATGTGGTGTCCAACGACTTGATAATGCTTCGTATACTTGCTTATTTTGAGAAACGTTGTTCAACTTTTATTCTACATATTAGTAAAACTTCCTGCTACTGTACTACAAATTTGCTTCGATGTAATTAAAAAATTAATCCCATGTAAAATTTTATTTTGTTTTCAACGCAACAAAATTTTGCTTCCACCGATGAGATAATTTGCTGCTGTCGCAATTGAAATTGGTTTTGATATAACGAAGAATTATGTCCAAGTACTTTGCTTCCATGAAACAAGAATTCACATCAAGATTTTGTTTCCAACACAATATAAACTTTGCTTCCATCCGCAATTTTTTTTTACTTCCATCAAATAGAAATGTTTCCATGATAAAAATATTTTTACTTCAACATAACATAAGTTTGTTTACTGCTTCATTCGTTCGTACACTAAATTTAAGGCATGATACACATTTAGTTCCTTCGAAATCGCCAATAGTACTTCCACTACTTCTAAGTGAATATCACATGTTTCCTATAGATTGTAGGCTTGCTTCACTTCCTGTGTGGTCATCTTCATTGTAGGGAAGATTGAGGTGTCATCACACTTCTAGGTGCATGCATCGGTCGGCTCCATATATGTCTCAGGCGGTGCCCATCGCCTCCATGTATCACCAAATATATGAAATATATGAAGCATGATGATAGTGTTTGAATGCAAATATTGCTCTTGACAATGTAAGAAAAGGTATTATAAAAAGGTAGAAGTATGTTTATATTGCTGTAAACTATATATACCGAAGAAAACATAGAGTAAAATTAGGAAGCATGGATGTTGAGAAGCATGAATTACTTGTTAACTCAACATAATTTATACCTAACGGAAGCATATAATATTGTTACTAGAAATTTGCAACCAATGTTACCAACATGTGTGTGCATTATTTTGTGATCTACAAACCAAATTCATCTATTTGTGCAAACAAACTGGAATGCCGAAGCACATATATGATGCTTATGAAGCATGGACAGAGAATAATACGTTTGTGGAGATAAATGATGATGGAACGGTGGGCGCATGCAATACCTTTGATTCGGAGGTGGGTGGAAGAGAGGAAAAGGATCAGATCCACTGGTTCTTCGGCCAGCGGGTGGTACTCCGACACCTAGTTCAAACCTCGAGTCAACCTGACGAGGCAACAAACCCGCAACCCGGCCGGTGGATATGGCGAGAACGACCACCTAATGCCGGAATGACACAGTACCAATGTCACTCGGGTCGGTGGGTCGCTGGGAGAAGTAGGTCGGCACATCCACACATGGAATCGGATCTGGGTGGTGTGGTCGACTGCAGCGTTGGCCATGGATTGCATCTTTGGCACGAAGTGGAAAGGAAGCAATGGCACGCAGGAGGTGAAATCTGGGCGGTGTAACTGGAGCAGACAGGGGCAACATGGTTGACGGCGTGCTCGAAGGGAGGTACGACGAGGGACGGGGGATGGGAGACGAACGAAGGTCTGGGAGAGATGCAACAGCAGAGGGATTAGGGGGAGTCAAAAAAGGAGAGGGGTCAGGGGTCATGCGATGGTGCCCGCGTCAATTACGGGTGGTTAGCAACGACAAGGATTGCATGCATGTGCTACCTCTCTGGCCGTGGGATTAATCGGGCATCGATGGTTCGCGTGGGGTCTGACGTTTGTTTCGTATCAGACTACAGAGAGGGAGCGTTTCCCTATAAATAATGCTTCTATTGATGCGAAAAATATTTCTGTTAATACAGTCAATAAATATGGAATAAATATCTTCTTATCACACCATAAAGATGAAACTACCAAATCATGTGTAGGCCGTATTAAAATACACTTCTGCTTCGGTACACCCCCCTAAACACATCGACGGTGGAAATTATCCCATACCCCTTCATAATAAAGAGTAGGATTGTCTTTTTCTTAAAATACTGTTACGAGAAGGAACAAATCTCGCTGGGAGACACCACATGGTATGTGTGGTAAGCAATTTCATATTTGAAATGATGTTGTTGAGTTATGAGGCTTTATTTAAGTGGTGATCTAGATAATAAAGAATGGAAGTAGATGAAAAATGCAAAATAAAAAAAAATCTCGCTGGGAGACACCGGAAACCATGACAACTTTGAACCTGACACAGGAGATATCTCCCACGACGTGCCTCTTAAGGCCAAATCTGGTATTCAGCACCTCGTCAATTTGCTACATGAAGTTCACGCAACCATCATTAGGCACAAAGTTAGCAATCTTCTTCCCATTCTTCACCAGATGGTGGACAAAGTAAAATGGATGAAACCGCCACTTTAAAAAACGTGACACTTTGCACTGTACAAAAAAATGACAGTGGCAAAAGAACACTAATGCTAAATGCTAAGCGATTTGATGACGTAACTAATTGGCCGGACCCACCAGTCGCGCTGATTTGGCAAGAAAAATGTCACATAGACAAATTGGACTTGATCTTCTCCTCTCTTTTTTGGAAATGGAGGCATTGCCCCTGACCTCTGCATCATGATGATGCATGCAACCATTTTATTAGAAATCCACGAAGTATCGTCATAATAGTCTTACAGCTCGCAAACGGAGCAGAGCAAAGTAAAAAAAGGAAAATTACATGCTGACAAAGGTAACCCATACGGTAATATGAAGGATAAGCTCCCTAGACTCCTATCTTGTTATGTGAGCGCCATCCGAACCGGTTGAATATAACCCGAGCTACCATCTTCCATTGGTTGCACCCAGTAACCAAAGGCTCCCTGGAGTCCATAGGAGTGAGTAAGGACCACGTAGGGATCCAAGCTGTAGCTCTGAAGATGACCTGCAAGCAAGTTAAAGTGTGTTGTCTATTAAAAGTCATATCATTCCTGCAGTTCCATATAGCCCATAATAGCGCACATATTCCAATCCGAATACGAGCCGCAGTAATATGTTCAACCCCAGCTAACCACGTCCCAAACAACGACACAATATCGACTGGAGGATTAATGTTGAAAGCTATATGAATCGTTCTCCAAAGTAACTTGGCAAGTGGGCATTCAAGAAATAAGTGTTGTATTATTTCATCATGATCACAAAAACAGCACCGCAAACTTCCTACCCATCGCCTTTTGGTTAAGTTGTCCTTTGTGAGTATCACTTGCTTGTGGACGAACCACATAAAGATTTTAATACGCAAAGGAACCTTAACCCTCCAGATGTACAACGATATTGAGATTGGGCCAGAATTAATCAAATCCATATAGAGTGGTTTCACCGTAGGACTCGCATTCTTAGTTAACTTCCACCGTGTCGAATCTGGCTGGTCGGAGAGTTGAACTTCTATCAGTCTCCGAACCAAATGCATCCAGGCAGTCCATCTCTCACCAACTAACACACGTCGGAACTGAATGTTCAAGGGGACAGTTTGAAGGACTGTGCCTACGTAATTCTCCTTACGTTGCACAATATAATAAAGGGTGGGATATTGGATGGCCAGGGGCGTCTCTCCTAACATCGTATCCTCCCAAAATCTTGTTTACATCCCATTGCCAACCAAGAATTTGACCCTACGAAAGAACAAGTCCTTCGTTCTCATAAGTCCCTTCCAAAATGGTGAATCAGTCGGTCTCATGGTAACCTGGGCTAGTGTTTTCGAGTGTAAATACTTATTGCGCAGGATTTGTGACCACATACCCTCAGGCTCTGTCTCTAGCATGTATAGCCATTTGCTCATAAAACATTTATTCTTAATTTCTAAGTTCTCAATACCGAGACCCCCTTGGTCTTTAGGTCGGCAAAGAATATCCCATCGCGCGAGACTGTATTTCCTCTTCGCCTCATCAGACTGTCAGAAGAACCGAGATCTAAAGAAATCAAGTTGCTTCTGAACCCCTTTCGGAATTTCGGAGAACGAAAGTAGAAACATCGGCATACTAGTCAGTACCGAGTTAATCAGGACTAGCCGACCTCCATATGACATAAGCTTGCCCTTCCAGCAGCTAAGTTTTTTTTCAATTCATTCTTCAATACACTTCCATTCTTTATTGGATAACTTACGGTGGTGAATCAGTATACCCAAGTAACTGAATGGTAAAGCACCTAATTCACATCCGAACAATTGTCTATAAGTGTGTTCCTCGTCTTTGGCCTTCCCAAAGCAAAACAACTCGCTCTTATGAAAAATAATTTTTAAGCCAGACAATTGTTCGAAGAGACATAAGATAAGTTTCATATTACGTGCCTTAGCCATGTCATGTTCCATGAATAGGATAGTGTCATCAGCATACTGTAGAATGGATACCCCTCCATCGACTAGATGAGGAACTAACCCCTCTACATGGCCATGCTTCTTAGCCCTGCCAATAATGACGGCCAACATATCTGCCATAATATTAAACAGAAGAGGAGACATGGAATCCCCTTGTCTCAACCCCTTATGTGTCTGAAAGTAATGACTGATATCATCGTTCACCTTGATTCCGACACTACCCTTCTGGAGTTGGGTATCCACTTGGTTCCTCCAGGCTTCACTGAAACCTTTCATGCGCATTGCCTGCCGAAGAAAAGGCCACTTTACTTTATCATACGCCTTCTCAAAATCCACTTTGAAGATAACCCCATCCAGTTTCTTCGAGTGAATCTCATGAAGCGTTTCATGCAGAACGACCACCCCTTCCAGTATGTGTCGCCCCGGCATGAACGTTGTCTGGCTTGGTTGGATCACTGAATGAGCAATTTGTGTGAATCTATTGGTTCCAACCTTTGTGAAAATTTTGAAACTCACATTCAGCAGACATATGGGCCGGAATTGTTCGATCCGAACTGCCTCATCTTTCTTTGGTAACAGTGTTATCGTACCGAAGTTAAGATGAAATAGCTCGAAATGACCGTTGAAAAAATTGTGAGACATAAGCATAAGATCATCTTTAATAATATGCCAACATTTCTTATAGAATTCAGTTGGAAATCCATCTGGTCCCAGTGTTTTATTCGGTTTCATTTGTGATATTGCCTGAAGAACCTCTTTTTCAGTAAACAGTGCAGAGAGAATATCATTCTCCGCTGCCTGTAATTAAGGTATATCATCAATCACAGATTCATCTAGTGTCACCGCACTTTCTCGGATCTGGACAATAGCTTTTCACCGGCCGCCTGTGCGACATGCCGGCTGCAGCTCCAGGAACTGGCACTCCGGCTGCTCCTGCCGTTCAGCCTCCAGCCGCTCCAGGTAACTTGCTGCTGGCCCACTCAATTAGGTAGTGCTATGCGATTTCTAAACATTCAGTTCCTGATGGTACGCACCTGACTTCTGAGCCTAATGGTCGGATGCATAAGAGTACTGCTATACACACGACAACATATGCACGATGTTTGCATGACGAGACAATCAAGTCGTCCATGCATGCAATAGACGACAACACATCACTAGGATGGGTCATCATGCAATTGACGTCCGGACTGTTCATCGTGTGTGCAGCAGTTCCGGGTGCATAAACATGTAGTCGACGAGCCATCAGCACACATCGTGGAAGATCCTAAGCATTCAGTTCATGGAGGTTCATGTAGCATGCTTCATCAACCTGTAACTTGCGAACCTTCGCCGGAAACACATCCTGATCAGAAAGTTTGCAAAGATTCTGATCTTCCAGTTCCCGAAGGTGCGCGTGGATCTTGTCGCGATTGTCCGCCACGCCCAACTCTTGAAACTATGGATCTACGTTAACATGCCATGACAACTGCACACCCTCGAAGATGCTCCCTCTGTAAATAAATATAAGACGTTTAGATCACTACTCTAGTGATCTAAACAATTTGTTTTTAATTCTTCGTGTAGTAGCACAATTCAATCGGCAGTCGGTAAGCATCCTCCAAAGATACTAAAGACCCCGGCAAGTCCCGAGAGTTCGCCTACGGCACTTAAACATGTACTCCTTCATCAGGCACCCACCGTACGAACTGCAGAAGCCCTCCTCTTCCGGAAGAATATTGAATTATTGCCAACTGTTCAGGCGCTACGAGCAAATGCTTGCTGCGGTTACCGCCGTGTTGCCTCTATGTGGCCATGTAGGAGGTGTTTGGTTTGCAGTTTTGTAACGTTATTCGATAACGGTGGTAACGGATAGCGCTGAATCGTGTTTATTTAGATCGCTCCGTAATCGGATAACTCTGGTATCGGTTCCCACTCTATTCAAAGTGAGTATTTAACCAAAAACTACCACAATTCGCGGAAACGTGACAGAAAACTACCACTTTACGATTTTGTCCCGAAAACTACCACTTTTTTATTAATCCGTGGCAAAAAACTACCAAGTGTGAAAACTGCTCGCTTTGCCTGGGTTAAACGCGAATCTGACTGCCCGACCCCACACATAAACAGGCTAAAAATGCAATCGGGTCCCTGGTTTTTCTTCGGAAAAGCAATCGGCTGCGACTACTTCGGCGGCCCGCGTCTGCTCCTCCACAGCGCCGCCTACGGCCGCTACCTCGCTGGTCGCCGCCACGGCCACGCCGGCGAGGCTCGGCCACCGGGGCCTCCGCGTGGAGCTGTGCGACTACGACCAGCTGGGCGTGGAGGCCGTCATGTGGCAAGCCGTGAGTCGGGCTTCGGGGACGACATCGTCCTGCTCCACAACGTCGTCGGCCGCTACCTCCGCGCCAACGGCAGGTTCCTCCGCTGGAACGCCGGCGCCAGCGTCGACAACAACGTCAGCTCCATGATGTACTGGGTCGTCGAGCCCATCCCCGCCAGAGAGGACATGCCTGCCCTTCCTGCCCCGCCTCCGGTGAGTTTGCCATGACCGACCCGCCGAAGTAGTCGCAGCCGCCGCGCCCGTGGTCGCGCCCGTGGCCGCGCGGCTGCGCGCCTGGCCCCGCCCGCCGCGCCCGTGGCCGCGCGCCCCTGGCCGCGCCCGTTGCCGCGCTCCTGGCTTGGCCGCGCCCGTGGCCGCGCGCCCCTGGCCGCGCGCCTGGCCCTGCCGCGCCCCTGGCCGCGCCCGTGGCCGCTCGCCTGGCCCCGCAGCGCCCCTGGTCGTGCCCATAGCCGCGCCCCTGGCCGACGGCCTCACAAGGACTGGATTGCTTTTTGAAAAAAAACAGGGACCCGATTGCTTTTTTAGCCTGCTTATTAAGTGTGGGCCAACTCTGTCAGAAACGCGCTTAAAAGAGCCAAATCGGGCTCTTTTCAGACTTGGTAGTTTTTTGCCGCGGTTTAGGAAAAAAGCGGTAGTTTTTCGCACAAAATCATAAAGTGGTAGTTTTTTGTCACGGTTCCGTGAATTGTGGTAGTTTTTGGTTAAATACTCATTCAAAGTTGATTACGCTGGGTACCCGTCGTAATGGAATAACGACACGGCCGTCTTGTTAAACATCATAGAGTCACGATACATTGTACGTGCACCGTATGTCTTGTATGGCAAGTCTAGGTAGTTAGAGATAGAGTTGATTTATTGTTTTAACTTTCTATCTCTTCTCCCTATCCCGCATGTATCTCTTGGGTTCGTTCCAACGACCCCTCTCTCTATAACGCCACGAGACGTCAGATATCAATATATACCTGCGGCTGTCCCTGTTTGGAGAGTAGGAACACTTCCATATTTTACATGGTAATCAGAGCCACCTTCTTCCATCTCGTCTAGCCATCCCCTTCCTCAAACTCTAGCATGTCGACCTCTTCATCCGTCGTTTCCTCCGGCCTCAACAACAATGTTTCCGAACCACTTACCCGATCCAACTACATACTCTGGCATGCTCAAGCCCGCTCCCAGATCATGGGGGCCGGATTCTTTAGGTACATCGACAAAACCATAGCCGAACCACCAAGAACCCTAACCAGCAAAAACTCCGAGGGAAAATATCAGGTTGTTCCAAAATCCTGCTTATGCGCCTTGGATGATCCAAGATCAGCAGATCATTGGCTACCTACTCCGAAACCTTTCCAAGGAGGTATTAGTTCAGGTAGCATCCCTAGAAACCTCTACCGCCATATGGTCAGCTCTTGCCAACATGTTCTCTGCCCAATCCAGATCCAAAGCCAATCACGTTCGGATATCTCTCACCACTGCCCAAAAGGGAACCCAATCCGCCAATGTGTACTTCGAGCATATGCGCGGTCTCGCTGATGAGCTGGCTGTAGCGGGAAAACCCATCACAGAGAACGAACTCGTCTCCCACATCATATCCGGTCTTGACATGGACTATCAGCCAATCATCTCTGCACTTGATGTCCGTCCAGACGACATCACCGTCGATGAGCTCTTCGGCATGGTGGCCACCTTCGATCAGAGGGTAGAGATGTTCCAGGGCACGGGTGCTGGTGCCTTCAAATCTTCAGCCAACGCTGCATCACGTGCACGTGGAGGCGGCTCGTCCAAGGGCTACTGCGGCGGCGGTCCTCGTCGTGGCCCTGGGAACGATGGCGACAGCCAGTACCCCAACAACGGTGGTGGCGGAGGCTAACCCAACAACGGCGGCGGCGGAGGAGGCTACTATGGCAACCACAGCAACCACTATGGTGGCGGCCGTGGCAGCCACTACTCCAACAACAATCTTCAGGGAGGAGGCCGACCCTTCTACACCAACAATAGGGGCTGCCAAAACCACTACAACAACAACAATTTTTGTGGGTATGATGAGTACGAAGGCAAGTGTCAGATCTGTAAGAAAACTAATCATATAGCTAACGAATGCAAGTGGAGGTATGCTGAAGACAACTCTCAGAAGAAGAAGGTTGTTGCGGCAGCCAACACATCCTATGTTGTAGACACCAATTGGTATGTGGACTCTGGAGCAACTGATCACATCACCCACGAGCTCGAGAAGGTCACAATGCATGAGAGATATCATGGGCAAGATCAAGTTCACAATGCTGATGGAACAAGTATGGATATAAGCAATATTGGTCATTAAGTTATTCATTCCCCTCATAGAGATATAATATTCATCACTACCATAGTTCATCAAAGAATCTCTTATCGGTTCATCATATTGCTCTTGACAATCATGTGTTTTTAGAGTTTCACCCCTTCTTTTTCTTGATCAAGGATCAGGTCACGAGGCAAATCCTCTACCGAGGTAGATGCGTGGATGGACTCTACCCATTGATTCCCAAAGTTAGCAGATTCAATAAACAAGTTTGTACCACCATTAGACTCTCCTTAGAGCGATGGCATGCCCATTTAGGTCATCCTTCCTTTACTATTGTCAAGCAAGTACTTACCAAGAATAAACTCCCAGTTGTTGGAGAGCATAATTCTGAAACAATTTGTGATTCGTGCGAAAGAGCCAAAAGTCATCAATTACCATATCCTGTCTCAACTAGTGTTTCTACCAAACCATTACAACTCATTTTTTCTGATGTGTGGGGTCCTGCTCCTATCTCTGTTGGTAAACATGCATATTATGTTAGCTTCATTAATGATTTTAGCAAGTATACGTGGATTTATCTTCTCAAGAAAAGATCCGATGTATTTCAAGTCTTCCACAACTTTCAAGCACTTGTTGAAAGAAAGTTTGATAGCAAAATCATCGCCATCCAGTCTGACTAGGGTGGCGAATATGAGAAACTCAACTCATTCTTTCAAAAGTTGGGAATATCTCATCATGTTTCATGTCCTCACGCTCATCAGCAAAATGGGTCTGCTGAACGCAAACAGAGACACATTGTTGAAGTAGGCCTCGCATTACTTACTGCCGCATCTATGCCACTGAAATTTTCGGACGAAGCCTTTCTCACCGCCGTACACCTTATCAATATTCTTCCTAGTCGTGTTATCAAGAATGAAACTCCTACCGAACACCTTTTACATGTCAAACCTGACTATGCACCACTTCGTGTGTTTGGGCGTGCTTGTTGGGCCAATCTTCGTCCCTATAACAATCGGAAACTCATGTTCCGATCAAAACGATGTGTTTTCCTTGGCTATAGTGCACAACACAAAGGAGTCAAGTGCTTAGATGTCTCCACCGGACGAGTGTATATCTCCCGCGATGTGGTTTTTGATGAAACACAATTTCCTTTCTCCAGTCTTCATCCTAATGCGGGAGCTCTCCTTAGAAAAGAAATCCTTCTCTTGCCCTCACATCTCTTCGGTGCATCTAGTGGGGAAGAAAATAATTGCAATGATCAATATTTGTCCAACTCTCCTAATGGTGTGCCTGAGTTTACTGTTTCAGCGAGACCCAGCGAAGAAAATGATGAAAATCCAGCAGAAAATCAAGAAGAAATACACTGCAACATTTTATGTGCACGGATTCCCCTGGAGTATCTGCTTCGGGATCGCTGCCTCCTGCAGCGCGATCGCCCGCGGGATTCTCCCAGGAGGTTGCGCCAGGCGCGTCCGGTGCAGGGCACCCAGCTACCGCAGGATCCGTGCGGTCGGCGGGGCCTCCACCAGGATTTCCCACCCGCTGCATGCACGCCGGCTCAACCAGCCAGAGGCCTCCACGTGTCAGTCTCCCACGCCCGGGCCCTCCACCCACGCGGTCTCGCTCGACCACCCGCGCGTGGTAGACGCTTCGCTCTTTCTCGAGGCGGGTTCGCCTGGCCCACGACGCGCCCTCGGGATCGGACGCTGTCAGCGCCCCTGGGTCGCCTTCGGGATCCGTTGCGGCTGATTCGCTCCAGCCGACTGGATCTTCTGTGGCTGCGCCCACTGCAGCGTCTCCTACGCCACCACACACCAGGTTGCAAAAGGGAGTCACTACAAGAATCAATTACAAAAATATTTCCAAATATGGTCTCACATGTTTAACAGGAGAATCTGGTGAGCCTAAGACTTTAGCTGCAGCTCTTGGTGACTCGCGCTGGAAACATGCAATGGAGGAAGAATTCTCTACTTTGAAACGTAACAAGACATGGCATCTTGTCCCTTGTCGAGAAGGTACAAATCTCATTGACTGCAAATGGGTTTACAGAATTAAGAGGAAATCTGATGGTTCTATTGATCGCTACAAAGCTCACCTAGTTGCAAAGGGTTTTAAACAACCCTATGGCATTGACTACGAGGACACCTTCAGTCCCATCATCAAAGCAGCTACTATTCGTCTTGTGCTCTCTGTTGCTGTTCCCAAGGGATGGTGTCTCAGACAGCTAGACGTACAAAACACGTTTCTTCATGGTGTTATGAAAGAAGAGGTGTACATGAAACAACCTCCTGGCTTTGAGGATAAAAATGCACCGTTCCATGTCTGCAAGCTTGATAAGGCCCTGTACGGACTCAAGCAAGCCCCTCGAGCATGGTACTCACGGTTGAGTATGAAATTGCAAGCACTTGGTTTTGCTCCTTCCAAGTCTGACACATCTTTGTTTATTTACAATAAGTTTCATACTGCCATATTTGTTCTCATTTATGTTGATGATATTATTGTTACTAGCTCATCCAGTGCTGCAGTGACAGCCCCGTTAAATGATCTCAGGACAAACTTTGCTCTCAAAGACTTAGGAGACTTGCACTACTTCCTCGGTATTGAAGTTCAGAAGACTGAGCATGGCATCCATCTGTCACAAGGAAAATATGTTACTGATCTTTTGCGTAGAATTGGCATGCAGGATTGCAAATCCTCACCAACTCCTATGTCTAACTCAGAACCTCTCTCCCTGACAGCAGGATACCTCCTGAATCAGGAAGACAGTACCAGCTACAGGAGTATTGTTGGTGCACTTCAGTATTTAACTCTTACTAGGCCTGACATCTCCTTTGCAGTCAATAAAGTTTGTCAATTTCTGCATGCACCTACCACAGCTCACTGGATAGCAGCAAAACGTATCCTAAGGTATGTAAAGAATACAATAAGTGTGGGTCTCATGATAAATCAATCCTCCTCCAGTCGAGTCAGTGCCTTCTCTGATGCGGATTGGGCTGGGTGTGTGGATGATCGTCGGTCCACGGGGGGATTTGCTATCTTTCATGGACCAAATCTGATTTTTTGGTGTGCAAAGAAACAAGCTACTGTGTCCAGGTCCAGTACTGAAGCCGAGTACAAAGCATTGGCAAATGCTACCGCTGAGATCATTTGGGTTCAAGCTATCTTAAAAGAGCTTGGAATATTTTAAACTGAAACTCCACTTCTTTGGTGTGACAATCTTGGAGCAACTTATTTGTCTGATAATCCAGTTTTTCATGCCAGAACCAAACATATAGAGATAGATTTTTATTTTGTCAGAGAAAGAGTTGCAAACAAAGAGTTAGAGATCCGGTTCATTCCATCCAAGGATCAACTTGCAGACGGGTTCACAAAAGCACTACCGACCAGGAGCTTTGAAGAATTTTGTCGTAATCTCAACCTAGTTCGGTTTTGATTATGGGGGAGTGTTAAACATCATAGAGTCACGATACATTGTACTTGCGCCGTATGTCTTGTATGGCAAGTCTAGGTAGTTAGAGATAGAGTTGATTTATTGTTTTAACTTTCTACCTCTTCTCCCTATCCCGCATGTATCTCTTGGGTTCGTTCCAACGATCCCTCTCTCTGTAACGCCACAAGACGTCTCTCGTCAGATATCAATATATACCTGTGGCTCTCCCTGTTTGAAGAGTAGGAACGCTTCCATATTTTAGCCCGACCACCCAGGCATTCTTCCGCATCGAGGGCTCGTTGACGTCGAATGACCTATTGGACGACCCAGCCGTCACTGGTAGCGAGCTCCCTCTGGCGGCCGGAGCCCCATGGCGGAAACATGCTCGGGGAGGAGGCGCTAAGGAGATTTCTTCGGGAGGTGGACAGGAAGGCAAGCGACAATCTTTGCGATTTTGGTCGATACCGTTTACAGTGACGCTGCTATTTGATTGCAATTGCGTTTGCGTTTCCTTTCCTAAACCAAACACCTCCGTAATCTCAGCGCTGTCATGTTATTGATCTTTGTACTGTTCCAATCTACTTTAACAAATAAAGGTGTGCGCTAAATTTTCGTTTTGAGAGGTACGTATGATGTAGGAGTAGGTACGTTAGTGATCTTTTTGGAGGAAAAAGAACATATACTACATGCAGCCAACATACGTTTCGATGGGAAATGGGACGTTGACATCCATCATCGTCCATGAACGCGTGCTCTGCTCTGGGATTGATACGACTTGAATGAATTCCTTGGAGTGAGTCGTTGATCTGATCCACTTGTAGTAGTACATAGCACGGTAGCAGGTTGGACTCCTCCCAACCGAGACTGGCTATACATATATCTAGACATGCGTGCTGGCTTTTTAGGATATTTGGCACTCGAGGTTTCAGTCCGCCACTGGTCAATCAACTGGCCTGAAATTTCTTCCGTCTGTAACACTCACGCAACTGAGTTGAATACAAACAGATATAGGGGAAATACACTTTGGTTCCTGGTCATATATGCACCCTATATGAGGATTTTTTTTAAATATTTTAATAAAAAGTCAAAATAGGTAAGAACTATTTTGACAAAACACTTGACTTACTTTTGCACTAGTATATAAATCTCGCAGAAAAAAAAACAAAAGTTGACCTCACAGCAAAAAAGACAAAATTTATTTGCTATTATAGGTCATTATTCACACTATTTTAGCCAAAAATTTGTCTTTTTTTAAAGAAGTCAAAGGGATATTTCTTTTTATGGATTTTATTTCTCACGAGTACAATAGAAGGTCAAGTTTATTTCAAAAATATTTTCAGGAATTTTCGACCTTTTGTTGAATTACTAATTTTTTTTCCCATATAGGGTCCCATACACCAAAAATTCCCCTCCGTAGTTGCTTTCGCAGCATATTACCACCCTCTCGCTCTCTTCAATCCTGAATCCTGACCTCGAACCCGATTTCGAGGATGCTTCTAGATGCGGGATCGTTGGGCGCGGACCGTGAGAAAGACCAGTGGCCGACCAGGCGCTCGCGCCCTCCACCAGCGGTGTGCTTGCCGGCAGGTCCAACGGCGACCGGCGACCCTGGATCGGCATGAACGCCCACCACCCGTTTGACCAAAGGTTTCAGAGCAGCCACCGCCCCTTTGTACATATAGGTCGGTGAAAATAATATCTTGTATATGTACAGACTTGGAAAGCCATCAAAGCCACGTTGAGTTGAATCCACCCCGTCAACACTGCCATGCCAAACGACCTTAGGCTGTGATTCAACCTGGTTTTGGAATATTAGGAGGTTAACTAGCCGAACCATGCCACACCGCCTTGGGGGCAATTTAACCTGGTTTTCAAATATTAAACGCGTTAAGATTATATAACCAGTTCTATAGATGGCGGGCTTCAATATTTCTGTTATTTAAAAACCAGAAATATATGCATGCCTGGCAATATATGAAATGGACTTACTACCTTTATCTACTGCCGTGCTACTTTTAACTGTCTTAATCTTCATGTTAAGTACAATACACCCTTTTAAGCAGAGAGCAATATATGCATGCCTGGCAATAGCAAGCAAATTGAAAAACAGAGAAACGGAATAAATAGTACTACTAGTTTATTATTAGGTGTCAGAAAAAAAAAACAGAGTAAGACAGGAAAGCTTCAAGGCTGAACACATTATTCCATGGAGCTAGGTTGGCTGAAATTTGCATACACAATAGACTTTTTTTTTGGACGAATGCAGCTGGGCTGCTTCATTATATTTAGATAGGTAGGGTTTACAGTGATGCCATGAGGCGCGGCAAAGCAAAAGAAAAATCACAAGCTACAGGGGAGGGGCAGGCTAGGAAAAGCTTCACAACAGACTTTCCCTTTTGGACAAAAGAAGTACTTAGTCAAGAAACGTAAACTAGTCTTCTTCAAGGCACCATATGCATTTTTCTTTTCCTCAGCCCTGCAATGCTGAAAATGATTCTTTGATTGCGATAACTTCTTGTATATTTCCTGCATAGTTGGCCGATCTTTAGGTGTCTCCGCAGAGCACAACAACCCAAGCTCAATGAGCTTTATGATGCAGCTCATTGCAACCATTGGATGAGTTTCCCGGTCTGAATTACCGCCTGCATCTTCACCTTCATCTCTATAACCTGGAACTATTCTAGGGTCTAGAATCTCCTCAATCTTTTGAGGAAATGATTTTTCAACAAATTTGTAAAGGGTCAGGCCATCTTTAAACATCTCATCAGTTGGACGCTTTCCTGTTAGCATTTCTAAGATGATGACTCCATAGCTAAATACATCGCCCTCAGTGGAGATTTTGCTCCCAAAGCCATATTCTGCAGTATGCATAAGTTATTCAAACAATCAATTAACACAACTTGCATATTTTTTAATTAAAAACAAAGCAACCTCTCTTTAGAAATTATTACCTGGTGCAATGTATCCAACCGATCCTCTTGGCCCCACTAAGCTCGTAGAACTATGAATGTCCGAAGAATTATGACTATGCAGAAACTTAGCCAACCCGAAATCGCCAACACGGGCGCCCATGAAATCATCCAAAAGGACATTGCTAGGCTTCAGATCACAGTGTGCCATAGGAGGCACACATTGGTTATGCAGATAATCCAAAGCAGCAGCTATGTCCACTGCTATTACTATTCTTGTACCGAAACTCAATGGCTTTCTCCGACCAACCTCATGGGCTGTTGGATGGAGCCAACTTTCCAGGTCGCCGTTAACACTATATTCAAGAACAATAGCTTTGAAATCATGTCCTGTTGGATCAATGGTTGAGCATGCTGTAATCACCCTTATAAGATTCCTGTGACGAGTGTTTCTCAACGCCTTGCACTCAGCAATGAAGCTTTTTGGTGCTCCGAGTTGATTGAGTTTGAAAACTTTGATGGCAACTTCATGTTCTTCAGATTCAATTCTACCCCTGTACACAGACCCATATTTTCCTGAACCGACCAAGTTATCTGGTGAGAAACCATTTGTTGCTCTCACTAAATTTGCATATGTGAACTTCTTCAACTCTTTGCAGGATGGATGAGCTGCTTGTTTGAGTTTCTTTCTCTTCTTCAAAATAATGGTTGCAAAGCATGATAACAGGACCAAAGAGAGAATTGTAAATCCTACTATCTTGAAAATGCTGGAGGCATTCCTTTGTTTGGATGCCTCTGCATTGCAAAATGGCAGCTGTTGCAATGGAATGCTGGTACATAACTTCACGTTCCCTTGAATGAAAACCTTGCTCCCATTCTGAAATATCCCATCTGCCGGTACTGGACCCTCGAGATTGTTGAAGGACAAATTGAGAAGCTTCATAGACTTGAAGAACTTGAAGAAATCAGGGATTTCACCAGATAAGTTGTTTTGAGATAGATCCATCTCAATGATTCCTCCCAAACTTTTGAAGGAGTGAGGGATTTTCCCGTGAAAGAGGTTACCCTCCATGCGGAGGGACTCCAAACGGACGCACTGACCTAGAGTGGGGGGTATTTGTCCAGACAGTTGATTATGGGAAATATTCAGTGGCCCAAGATTTTTCAGGCTGCCAATCTCCAGAGGTATCTGTCCAGAGAGTTGGTTGTGAGACAAGTCCAGACACTGGGAAAGCGAGACAAGAGTAAAGAGCTCCTTTGGTATTCTTCCATCAAAGCTGTTACAAGAGAGGTTCAGTTGTTCCAACTTTTTGCAGCCTGCTAAAGCTCCTGGGATAGAACCACTCAAATTATTTTCCTGTAAATAGAGCTCAGTCAGTTGACTCAGATTACCAACAGAAAGCGGAACTGATCCGTAAAGTTTGTTCTTGAACAAGCTCAAGACAAACAGGTTTGGAAGATTTCCAAGTGATTCAGGAATATATCCAGTAAGCAAATTCTGGTCCATGTAAAGAAGTTCGAGGCTTGTCAAGTACTGTATCTCCTGTGGTATAATGCCAGATATTTTATTTGATCTCAATAGCAGTAACCCTAAGCTTTTTGAAAGGCTTCCAATGGACTTGGGCAAGACACCCTGAAGGTTATTTTCATCCAAACGCAACTTCATCAGTTGTGTGCAATTGCTCAATGAGGATAAGAAAGACCAATCTCCTGCTTCAAGTTGATTCCCACCTAGATCTAGATCGACTAGACCAATAAGAGTTCCAAGAGAAGGAACAACACCATGGAATTGATTCTCTCGGAGGTCAATCATCTGAAGATTGGTTGTGTTGGCTAGTGAAGTGGGGATTTGGCCTTGGAATTGGTTTCCTTGCATAATCAAAGTCTGGATATTTGGAAGGGTATACCCGATGTTATATGGAATTTCCCCTACAAGTATGTTTGTACCCATGCCAAGGTATGTAAGTGCTGACATGTTGTAGAGAGTGCCAGGGACAGTCCCTGACAAGAAGTTATAAGTGAGATCTAGTACTTGCAGGTATGGAATATTGCCTATACTCATCGGGATTCTACCTTGGAAATTATTATCTGCTAGCGAGAGGAGGCGAAGGGAAGAAAAATTCCCTAAAGAAGGAGGTATGGTGCCAGAAAGATTATTTGATTGCAAGATAAGGTATTGTAAGGGTGAATCAATGTTCGACGAAGCTGGTATGGACCCAATAAAGTTGTTCAGTCCTAGTGATAACTTTTGAAGTGACGTGCTGTTAAACAGCGCAGAAGGAATCTCTCCACCCAGGCTATTTCTTGTCAAGGATAAAAGTTGAAGTGATGAACTATTAGCTAGATGAGGCGGGATAGGTCCTGTGAGGCTATTGTTTGTGAGAACAACAGAATGAAGATAAGAGCTGCTTCCAAGTGAAAGTGGAATGTTGCCCGTCAGACTATTGCTAGCAAGATCCAAAATGGAAAGGTTGCGGAGCATCCCCAACCCTTGTGGGATACCTCCTCTAAGCATGTTGTGACCCAAGTTGAGCTGTTGGATATGTGAACATCCGCTCAGGGTTGGGGGGATCTCACCATGAAGGGAGTTGCTCCCAAGATCAATAATTTGAAGGCGAAAGCATGAAGACAGAGTGCTCGGGATCATGCCACCAAGATGATTTGTGCTGAGGTTAAGGTACCGCAGCCTATTTAGACGGCCAAGTTCAGGTGGTATTTGGCCAGTAAGTTGATTGTTTGGGATGTGGATTCTCCTGAGGAAAGTGAGATTGCCTACACAAGGCGGTATCTGTCCATTGAGGTCAAGGGACTCGAGGTCCAGTGCAACGACACGAGATGCGTGTCTCTTGCTGCAAGTAACACCGGACCAACCGCAGAACTGCAGCGAATCATTTTTCCAGGAGGCTAAGAGTCCAGCAGAGCTGGTGAGATGGAGTTTAAGGCAGCGGAGAGCATGGAGATCGGTGTTCGAATCATTTTGGAGTGCCGTAGCACCTAATGAAGATGCATGGACAAGGGAGCAGAGGACAAGGACTAGGGGAAGTGTGGAACTGAGAGTGCCAAGAGGATGCATATATTTTCTATCACACATACTTGGACAGTTTCGTGGAGGAATGGACTCACGACTGATCAGGCTCTCGAACAAGAGGGCAAGGAGAACTCACTGGGGAGCTGTAGCGTGCTAGTCGTCCTTTCACGGCACCAGCACTTACGACGCGACTCCACGGACGGTGAGCTGCGTGCAGCACAAGAAGCAACACGATGGTGATGCAGGCGCCGTGGGGGAATGGTAAGGTGGATTGAGACGTTTAATTCTGTGATTGATGTGATTCATCCTGTGCATCTTTATAGTCGCCCGCTACTTTCATATCCATTCCTAGAATTCTTGATCTACATGTGGACATTGGATCAGTATTACTCTACACAACTACTCCCTTGGCTGTATAATAAAGTACTGATCCACTACTTGCATCCATGCTTGATCCGATGTGATCAGTGGATCAGTAGTCTATATAAGACCGGTGACTTCGTGAGCCATCTAGACTTGAAAGTCATCCAGGCTTTGCCTTGGAGAATCTTTGAAACTTGCGATGCAGAATGAAGCTTGGAGACTTGAAAGTCATCAAGGCTTTGCCACTTGACAGTTAACCAGATTCCATTTTCAGTAACACCGGAAGTGGAGACCAGAGAAAGAAGCGCCTGAAATAACGGATCTGACTTACCGAAAAAGGATTTTCCCCCACTTTGTATTACAAAGCAACCAACACCGATACAGAGGAGTGCTCGGGCGAGAAGCACAACAAGCCCAAAAGAAAGAGAAAGAACAAAGAAAAAAGAAATGCCAACAACGGCAGCTCGACAAAGCGCGGATGACCCGCCACTGCTGCGCCCTCCGAAATTGACCCACCACAGACCCAGGCTCCGACCCGCCGCGTACCAAGCAGCACCTCCAGCAAGGGATGCGAAGTCGACGACGCTGCTGCCCGGACGTGTCCTAGGGTTTCCCCCGGCACGCGAAAGGAAGTGAGGGATGGATACATCCGACACCCTCCAAGAAGGGATGGTGGCAACCGCAGGTGTTACCGCATCGGAGCCGGAAGAGAGCCGGCAAGGGATTTCTCTCGCACTCCAAGCCCCACCGCCCAACCAGGCCGAAGCCAACCAGCCACCTCGCCGCCCACCAGCATGCGCCACCGCGGTCTTGACGCCACCCACGTCGCCTCACCGAGATCACCACCACGAGGCCAAGAGGATGGAGAGAGACGCACGAGGCGACAGGAGCAGCAGCACCGGAGCCACGCGGGAGGAAACTACCTCCACCGCAGTCGTGCGGGAGGCCCGAGTCTCCGGCACCGTCGCGGTCGCAGCAGCAGGGCATACCCGGCCACCCCTGGCCCAGCCAGGCCCGATTTGGGCCCGTAAAGCCCCGCCGGCCACGCTGCAGCAGGGCGGCACCAGCGCCGCCAGCATCCACCCACCCATCGCCGCTCCCCTGCCTCCCGGAAGCCACACCGACGACCCTCCCCGCCGCCGGCCCGCCCAGACCCAGATGGGGCCCGAAGGGCCCAGATCTGGGCCGAGCGGGCGCCGCCAGATCGCATCGCCGCGCCGCCCCGCCGCCAACTGCAGCGCCACCGCCCAGAAAATCCCCCGCCACCACGCCGGAGAGCACCGCCGCCGCGCCGGACCGCCGCCGCCTGGGAGCACCCCGCAGCGCCGCCCCGCCCCGCATCGGAGCGACCCGCGAGGGGAAAGGCCAGAGGCCTCCGCCGCCAGCGCCGCCCGGGCCAGGCCCGGCCGGACGCCAGCGACAGCGGCAAGGAGAGAGGGAAGGGGGGGGGGGGCTCGGGGAGGAGGCGCTGGAGGCGCGGCCGGTCGCCCGCGGGGGCGACGCGGTCGCGAGAAGGAGTCAAAATTGTTTCTTCACAGTAGGTGCTCACTTCGTCTTTGATCACGGATCTGACTTCTGACCTACGTACAGAGCAAGCGGCCAGCGCTCTAACTGTACTAATATAACAGCTTACAGACAGCTATATGCTGACCTCATGTCATTTGAGTCATTAGCATTAAGATTTAAAACGATACTTATACTCATAATAAGATTGGCCATTAGACTAGTACTTTTCCATCTTCTCTTTTTCTCTTTTTTCATATTTATTATATTTGCAAATAAGCATTCCCCTGAATTTTTTTTTGACCGGGGCCTTAACCCCTTTCCATTATAAGCATAACGGAAATACAAAGTTCAGTGACCACAGACCCAGAATAACGTCTAAACATAAGGAAGCTAGAAAGGGGTAAGGCAAGATCAAAGCACCACTGGGAAACCCACCATGAGCACTCGTCATCGAGCAGCCCATCGCGGGGCGAAAACCCAGTGACACCGAGAATCACGCAAACGTCTAGACCTAAACATAACAGGAAGACTCCAGCAGGAACCCATACCAGTATAACACCACCATGCCCGTAGGCTCACAAACAGGAAGACAAAAGCACTCGCGCAGGAGTGAGATAGACCATCCTGGCAGACGCAAACTTGAAACTTCGAATTGGCAGAGGAGGATCAGTTCGTCGTTGACGGAGCCGCACAGATCCTCATCATCGTCGAAGCATTTGACCTGAGCATCTTGGCTCCGCGCTCCATGGACTCCCGCTCCTCACCAGCCATCAAACCTTCCCAGTATGTCAAAAAGCCACAAGCAGCATATACCACATTAAATGGACTTTTAAGAATTTTGTGCTCAAAGGTAGCCTGGTTGCGACAGTTCCAAATCGCCCAACAGATAGCTGCCAAACCAAAGGTATAAAATTTTGCTCCATCAGGAAGGAATATGTAACACCAGGAAAAGTACTGCCAAATGTTGTTTGGACACAGCGATGTGCCCAACACACACCCTACCGTCCTCCAGACCACCCGAGCAACAGGACAAGTAAAGAAAAGATGTTGCGAGGTTTCCACCTCACAGCAAAACGCAAAACGAGCATCTAGGATTGCCTGCCCACTTTCGCCTTCTCATGACTTCTCGAGTCAAAACCGCGTCTTGGAACAATTGCCAAAGAAAAATTTGGATTTTGAGAGGAATTTTTGCTTTCCATATCCATCTGAAATCACATCCAGCCAGGGTTCTTTCCAAATAAGTGTAGACCGATTTGGTCGAGAATTTACCTTTCCTCCCCAACCTCCAGCTAATATGACCCGCCTCATCGGATAAATGCCAAGAGTTTACCACCTTAACCAGATCGTCCCACTGATCCATAAGGGGAGGATGAAGATTTCTTCTAAAAAGATCGCTACCCTCAAAGTTTTTTAATTCAGCAACAGTAATCTCCTGATAATTACAGATGCTGAATAGGCCAGAAATTTATCACACAAGGGAGCATCGCCCCTAATGGGGTCATTCCAGATTCTGGCTATATTCCCAGAGTTTAATATCACTACTCTACCTGCCAAGTATATCTCCTTTACCTTCATAATAGCTTTCCAGATGGGAGAATCCCCAAACTTACTTTTCACCGAGGGGACCGTATCGTTTCTGAAGTATTTAGCACGAATAATATCCTGCCAAAGGCCTTGTTGGGTTTCCAGTTTCCACCACCATTTGGTGAGGAGACTGATGTTTTGTCTGTGCAGATCTTTAACTCCTAATCCCCCTTTGTTCCTAGATCTGCATATTCTAGACCACTTGACCAAGTGATATCTTCTCCGACCATCGGTCTCTTGCCAGAAAAACTTTTTTCTATGCTTATCTAGTTTATCAATATTCTTCTTAGATAGCATAAACATAGCCATGTAGTAAAAGACGATACTAGTAAGGGAGGAGTTGAGTAACGTCAGTCTCCCTCCTGAAGATGCTGCATTACCAATCCAGGATTCACAACATTTGAGGAATTTGTCATCTACAAAGTCCCAGTCTACCGAACGGAGAGTAGAGTAGCTCACAGGCACCCCTAAGTATTTCATAGGAAAGTGGCCAATCTGGCAATTGAATAGCTCAGAATAAAAAGCAAGTATGCCATCATCCCCTCCAATGCATAAAATTTCACTCTTCAGGAAGTTAATCTTAAGCCCCGACATAAGCTCAAACATATAAAGCAAGAGCTTCAAATTAACCGCGACTTCTTTGTCATTCTCAAAGCAAATAACTGTATCGTCTGCATATTGGAGGATAGCCACTGTCGGTGTCAAAACCGGCGGATCTCGGGTAGGGGGTCCCAAGTAGTGCGTATTAGGATCAATGGTAATAGGAGACAAGGGACACGATGTTTTTACCCAGGTTCGGGCCCTCTCGATGGAGGTAAAACCCTACTCCTGCTTGATTGATATTGATGATATGGGTAGTACAAGAGTGGATCTACCACGAGATCAAGGAGGCTAAACCCTAGAATCTAGCCTATAGTATAATTGTTGTTGTATATGTCTATCGACTAGCCTGGCCCCGGTTTATATAATGCACCAGAGGCCTAGAATAACAAGAGTCCTAGCCGAATACGCCGGTGGGGGAGGAGTCCTTGTCTTGATCGCCAAGTCTTGGTGATTCTTCCTTGTATGCGGCAGCTGTCCGCACTGGCCCATGAGTATACGGGCATGGGAGTCCTCGGCCCAATCCAACTGATCAGGAGACGACGCGTTGAGTACCCCCTAGTCCAGGACACCGTCAGTAGCCCCCTGAACCGGTCTTCAAGTTAGGGACGCTCCTCGATTCTTCCGAACTGTTCTTCATCTTCGGTTGCCGGTCTTGAAAACTGGTTCAACAAATCTTCTCATCTTCTATTTTGAGGATCGCCGAAATGCATTCGACGAGTTTATACGTCGGGTATCTGAGGAGCCCCTTTAAGTTTCCGGCCTTTATCAATGCCTTATTATTTTTATGCCACACCTCGGGTTCGAAGTTGTTCCCGGGAGGCAGTGTCCTCTTGCATCCGAGCTCCAACACCGGACTGCATTCGAGATATCTTTTGCAGCCGAGCACCAACGCCAAATGTATGCCAGACTATGTATCTGAGCTCCAACGCCAGACTGTATCCGAGCTCCAACGCCGGACTGTGTATCCGTGCTCCAACGCCGGACTGTGTCCAAGCTCCAACGCCGGACTATATCCAAGATGTCATAGATCATCTTGGTCCAAAAAAGTTGAAGGAGTTTAGCCGAGCTTAATGCCGGAAATTCCCTCTAGGGAGCCAGCCACTTGCATCCGAGCTATATGCCGAACTGCTTCCGAGGTGGTTCAGCACCTCGGTCATGGGCTGATTTTTGGTCAATATTTTTTATTGATGTAATTTATTCTCTGACGAGATATATAGCCAGTAGCCCTCAACGTGTGTATCGGTCTAAAACCCGAGATGCACCTGAAGGATGACATAAGACCGCTGATCCCAGTAACCGCTGAGTCTCAGGTTGATTTGCAAAATCGGCCTGAGGATCAAGTCCTAGCTCGGCAGAATACTTCGGGACACAAAAAGCGGCGTGCTCAGTCCTCGAGACTCAGGTTGGGTGCGGCCGACCAACCTGAGGATCAAAATCTCCTCGGAAACTGTATTGCACTTAAAGTTTTCTGCATAGAACAGGCAATGCAGTAGCCCCCGAGACACTAGTCGGGTGGCAACACCAGATCAGGGGATCGATGTGCCCCTTTAATATTTGTAAATAATAAGCCCGAAGCCCAGTAGCCCCCGAGCCTTAATGCGGGCACGGGAGGCTGAATTAAGGATCGATATCCATAGTAAAATCACAAATTATGTGTAATGACTCTATGTATCCAAGTACTTTACGTCATTAATGCTCGGATCCGCATTGTACAAAACTTTGCTGACCGACCATCGGCTTCAACCTCCTCGGCCAGTAGCCGAGGAGTGTTTGTCCTACTTTATAAAGCCTTTATGAGGGCAAAGATTTATGACAAACAAGGCAATCTGGCCATACGGTTTTATAAACAAAGGTACGTAGAGAGATGTGTTATATTACTGTTTAACAGAAGAATGTCTTCCAAAGAAAATAGTCCCACTATCGGTTCCTTTATTTGGGTTGTCATGCTAAGCATGATCATGAAACCTCAGCTCCAATGTAAGAGCAAAATATCGAGGATTTAGTTTGGGAGGCCAGTTAATAGCCCCCGGTAGTGTTTGACGACAATCGAGGTCAAGCCGTAAACACTTCGGCCATTGTTATGAATGGCCCGTCGTTTAACGCCGTCATCGGATCGCCGACCAGTTTACGCTTATTGTGACAGTCGGTTTTCGGCTTTCTCCACTGAGGTGCTTAACCATGTGATCTGGAAGCACAATCGCAGTGGTTCTCCCTTTGCACACCTAGCCGAACAAAGCGGAACATAGGAGGCAAGCGCAGGAGCCGGGCAACCCAACTATTGACCGAAGACACAATTCGAAACCGATGCATATATAGCAATATCCGAGAATGTTTTTGCCGAATCTCTAAAGGTGTCCGGAGTTGCACTGCGAGACTTGTGCTGAAAACACACAAATAGTTTAAAAGTGCCATGGGCTCAAAAAGCCAAAAAACTTATTCAAAAGGTTAATGTCCGAACTAGATCAAGTGTTCGGTGCCAATCCGAAAATTGGACTTTTAGAAAAAAAGGTGCTTCTGCCGTGCTTTAACATGACACATCCTATCTCAAAACTTCAAGCGGGCCAGCCTACGGCTTCAACCTCCTATCCCGAAGGCGGAGTACTTCTTACTAGGCCAGTTTAGCAAACTAAACTCTAGCGGCTTTGAGAGAGAAATTAGGCTCCCCGGCTAGTGACTGCACACTTGTGTCGAAAAAAGGAGTGATAAATAATAATAAAAACTTTGCAACAACTAAGAAGAAAAACACTTATCATAAAACGGCTCATATAAATTTAAGAGCCCCCAAGTGACTTGGGTAAAAGAATGATTGCATGTACCGAAGTACTTATATCATATCTATGTTCAACCGAACTTTAAACGCGTCTTAACCGACCGTCGGCTTCTCCCTCTTCGGTCAAGGACCGAAAAGTGTTATGTACTCCATCTGTCGAGAATATCGACGGTGTTTCCAATAGCCAGGCAATCAGGCCATAAGGCTGTAACAGACAAAGCGCGCTCAGGGAACTTATGCTATATTAGTGCGAAGAGTAAGAAGCATCTTCGAAGAAAATAGTACCCCACTGATACCTTTCTTCGGTGCTCATTGTTATTATGAGACTTGTGCAATAGATTTTTTGTACTCATGAGTTCCGTTATGTGTCGACCATGATTGAAAACAATAAGAGTGCTAGCTTTCGGCTTCACCCAGTCTGAGGTCCAGCTCGGGTGATCCGATCGTGACAATCGCAGAGGTGCTCCCTTTACTCCCTAGCCGAACAATCGGGAACGTAGGGGTAAGCACAGGAGCCAGGCAACCCAGCTTGCAAATCACTTAAGTCAATATGGTGCATATTGTGGCGTAATACACGAACAAGGAACGAAGCCGTACAAGTATAACCATATGCAAGAGGAAAAAGCTTCGTGAAGGAAGCCCCCAAATGAATTGGGTATTTGAATTTGCGCGTCACAAACAAAGTTTGGACAAGGAAATTTTTACAAGCAACTTTTTCGAAAAAAGTATAATGCTTGGCCGAGCCGAACACAAGTTAAAAATTTAAAACTTTGAGCATGAAGACAACTTAGCTGGTTAATGTGTTCGGTATTGATGACGCGGTCCGAGCTTGATGCGGGACAAGGTTCCATCCCCGAGCCGGTCCCGAGGTGGCGGAGCAAAGAGCTCGACACTCCGAAGTGGTGATATAGCATGGTCAATGCAGGACGACAGGGTGATGCCGAAGTCGCAGGAATGGGGTAATGAAGTGTTGACGATGCCCCCCGTCCAGCCGAGGTGACGCCAAAGGATATAATCCGGCTGGATCATTTTCCTGTGCACAAAAAATAGTGCAAACCGGAGATAATAGTAAAAAGAATCGTTGCATAACAAAAAATTTATGCAAAGTGAGTAATAAAATAAATATGGCCTGACGCCGAAGTAAATGTCGATGCAGGGCGGCGGTGCGATGCGGTAAAGGCATGGCAAGGCCTGAATTCACAGGTCGGTTCGAGTTCCGGATGCGGCGTTCGCCGGACTATGTACGGAAACTGACCGAAGTACCATACGACCGTCGTTAATGCGGCCACCATTTGATAGACCTGCGTACATATGACGGACAAACCAGAGTAATAATTCATTGGGAAAAATGAACCCTAACAAGCAAAAAATACTAGGATTAATAGCACCTGGCTTATTTGTTGTAGCAATCCAAAGAAAGGTGATCCCCAAAATTGGGACTCGATCAGCACACCTATCGCCTGATGGGCGATAAAGCAACGGCATGGCGATGCTGACAAAGATTGGCTCGCCGAGGCCAAGCCCTCGGTCCAGCTAACAAGACGGAGCTCGTCGGCCAGCGACGCTGAAGTCTCCGGAGCAGGTTGATGAAGAGATGATGAAGCCCCCGGTCCAGCGATGCAGGTCGTGACGTGGTCGATGCCGGCTTGATGAAGTAACCGTGTGGCGATGCAGGTGTGCCCACTCCGTGTAATCCGTGGAGCGGCGATGTTGGTGACGATTTATCCTTCGCGATGCCGAACTACTGTTCGGCTGGCCGAGATGATGATTCGAAGAAATTGAGCTCGGCTCAACAAAGCGACGACGTGTCTAACGCAGGTCGGCCGCCGTGGAGTGATGTTGTCGGGCTGGTTTGACACCAGCGCGACGGTGAAGTTCGTATTGCAAGAATACTTTTAATACTACCGAGATGTGTTTGAGAATAAAACACAACACCCCATACGAAAACTTCCTTCAAAAAGGATGTCCGAGATCCCGTTCATAAAGAAGATGAATTCGGGTCGGATTCGTTCTCGCGCAGAAAATAGATCCAAAAAGTGATGCACTAATCGGAAGTTTTCCGGAGTTTGGATGGTCGGATCGAGCTGAATTTTTGGCAGGTGGTAGATATAAGAATTCCGCAGCAAATCAACGGTTGGATCCTCCAAAGGACATCCGAGCTAGATGGTGGATACCCCGCCCTAAACTTGTCCGGATTCTCGTCCAGATTCAACAGGGCTCCGGTATATCGGAGATTGCCGGAGATTCCTCCATCGGAATTCGACAAAATTTTTGCAGGGTTGTTGTAGACTTAATTCCGCATAATTCCACTGAAGTAATCGTTTAGGCGACACTCGAGGAGGCGGTGGCGGCGGATACAAGTTTGCTGTCCCGAAAAACAGCACGGTCGCCTGAGGGCAATGTTGACGTTGAGCCCCCAAGCTCCATGGATGACTCCTCCATGATCTTGATAGAGATCGAAGTTGGTGTTGATGAAGGCCTTCATCCGAACAATGACGATCGGAGGTAGGGCACAGTCCTCGGTCAAGCCAAGGTGACCAGTCGAGCTGGTGACGAAGAAGCCGACGTCGCAGTTGACCTGCAGTCGAGCCATTGATCCTTTCACCGATCACACAGCGGAACATGATCTTGATAGAGATCGAAGTTGGTGTTGATGAAGGCCTTCATCCGAACATGACGATCGGAGGTAGGGCGCAGTCCTCGGTCAAGCCAAGGTGACCAGTCGAGCTGGTGACGAAGAAGCCGACGTCGCAGTTGACCTACAGTCGAGCCATTGATCCTTTCACCGATCACACAGTGGAACTCTCAATGAAAGCACTAATGTCGGTGTCAAAACCAGCGGATCTCGGGTAGGGGGTCCCAAGCAGTGCGTCTTAGGATCAATGGTAACAGGAGACAAGGGACACGATGTTTTTACCCAGATTCGGGCCCTCTCGATGGAGGTAAAACCCTACTCCTGCTTGATTGATATTGATGATATGGGTAGTACAAGAGTGGATCTACCACGAGATCAAGGAGGCTAAACCCTAGAAGCTAGCCTATGGTATAATTGTTGTTGTATATGTCTATCGACTAGCCTAGCCCCGGTTTATATAATGCACCAGAGGCCTAGGATAACAAGAGTCCTAGCCGAATACGCCGGTGGGGGAGGAGTCCTTGTCTTGATCGCCAAGTCTTGTTGATTCTTCCTTGTATGCGGCAGCTGTCCGGACTGGCCCATGAGTATACGGGCATGGGGGTCCTCGGCCCAATCCAACTGATCGGGAGACGATGCGTTGAGTACCCCCTAGTCCAGGACACCGTCAGCCACCCCCCCATTGATCAAGTCCGGGGCCATGCCTGTTAGCAATTTCTCTTTTTGAGCATTCAGAATCATTTTGGATAGAGCTTCCACAGCCATATTGAACAAAAAAGGCGAGTGCGGGTCCCCTTGTTGCACTCCTTTGCAGCTTTGGAAGTAAGGGCCTTTTTCATTATTCAATTTGATGTTAATGGTCCCATTCTTAAGGATATTCTGGATCCAACCACACCACACAGGACCAAAACCCCTATTGCTATGGCACTCAAGGAGGAAATCCCAATTAATCTTATCATATGCTTTTTCGAAATCGAGTTTCAACACCACACCAATTTTCTTCTTCCTTTGCGTGTGGTGAAGAATTTCATGAAGGGTCAAGATACCATCCATAATGTTCCTATGTTTTATGAAGGCATTTTGATGTTTGTTGATGAGGATATATGCAAACATGATTGCTCTATTGTCCAAGACTTTGGTAATAAGCTTGTAAGGACATCGCAGTAGACAAATTGGCCTATATTGCTGGATTTTTTTGGCTCCATTCATCTTAGGGATAAGAGTTATCACCCCATAATTCAGCCGAGCCACATCTAAGGTGTTGCTATGAAAGGCATCAAACAAACGCATAATATCTTTTTTCACAAACTCCCAGCAATGTTTATAGAACTCAGTAGGTATGTTATCCGGGCCTGGGGCTCGGTTGCTCTTCATGTTGAAGAGAGCTTTTTTCACTTCTTCTTCAGTAAATTTACTAGTGAGCAGGATATTATCATCCTCAGTTAGCTTCTCATTATCAGCCCACATTTTGTAAGGGACTGGATCATATTTTTCCTCTTTTTACCATTCACCACTCTATGATAAAAGGCTGTGTTACGATCTCCCTTTAAGAGCCAACGCTCATTCGATTGTTGTAACCAATACAACTCTTTCTTAAAGAGGATCTCGCAGAGTTCTATTTGTAATGTTGTTTTCCTCTCATATAACTCAGGTTCGAGAGGTTCTTCCTCTTCTTTACACTCAATCTCTTCCAACTCCAGCTTGATTTCTTTTTTTCTTTTTTTGGCATGTCCAAATATATTCGAGCCCCACCCTTTAAAGTACTTTTTGAGCCGTTTCAGTTTGATATTAAGAATATCAATAGGATCGTCAGCTCGGACTGGTTGCTCCCATATCCTCTTGGCAGTGGGATAAAAGTTTTCGTCACGCAACCAACTAAGTTCAAACCTGACCTCGTGCTGATGGGATTTATTTTGTCTTTCCTCTCCCGAGGACAAGAGGAGTGGATTGTGGTCGGAGACATCCCTAACCAATTTACGAACTGTAACCAAAGGAAACAGGTCCTCCCATTCAAAGCTCATCAAAACTCTATCAAGCTTCTCCAGGGTAGGGTGTTTTTGATTATTAGTTCACGTATATTTGCCACCCCCCCATATAAATCTCTCGGAGGTTTAACGAGCTTATGATGGATTTGAATTTATCCACATAAGGGGATCGGTTCAAGGTTTTGTTTTTTTCACAGGCCTCTCTAAGGATATTAAAATCACCCCCACTATGTATGGGACATGTGTGTGAGCACACATCGAGGCTAATTCCACCAGGAAGTCATCTTTACTGTCATCGTGGGCTGCTCCATATACGGTAATGAGAGCCTAGACAATCTTAAGATTAACATCATATAGGATGGCTTGCAAACAAAATCTACCAGGGACCCAGGAAATAACTTCTAAGGTCTCCTTCTTAACACCACAAAGGATTCCCCCTGCTTTGCCAATTGATGGAATCCAATTCCAATCAAATCGAGCCGTAGGGTCTATTTTTCTGAGACTCTTAGGAGGGAAACTTTTTTCATAGTCTCTTGAAGACAAAGGAAATCTAGGGAATGATCTTTAATCATGTCAGAGAAGCAGACACTCATTCCTCTTTTTCCTGCTCCCCTACAATTCCAAAAGATACCATTTGTAAGGGCATATTTATCCCCAAGTGTTTTTGTGATTGATCACAATGCTTTTGCGGACTAATCGTGTGCATTGAGTTCTTTCAGAGTTTCATCCTTTGGCACGAGACGATTACCTCCCCTCGGTGTGTTATTCAAGACGGTGTAGCTCCTTCGTTTCTCTGTTGGTGGACTAGTTTCGTAGGATTCACCGTACTATCAAGAGGGGATCCGCTTTGGTAAGGCTAGGGTGGAATCAACACGTACACATCCTTATCACACCCGATGCTTCTTTCCACTTCATTGGAGCTTCCTTTCCTATTTGTGCCTGCCCTGTCCCAGCGGTAGTACTGCGGTCCTCAGCGGTAGTACCGCCGAAGCACGTCAAGCGGTAGTACCGCTCCCCGAGCGGTAGTACCGCTCCACGAGCGGTAGTACCAGTTGCGGTCTTCGGCCGTAGTACCGCAGTGGTTCCGGGCTACTACCGCCTCGACTCGAGACCGCTGTTTCTCGTGTCGGGTTTTACGGTACTAGTAGCGGCACTAGTAGCGGTAGTACCGCTCCAAGCGGTAGTACCGCCAATACTTCCGCGGTAGTACCGCTCTGGGGCCAGGACCCTGCATCCCTCGTCAGCGCGGCAGTACCGCTGGGAGGCAGCGGTAGTACCGCTTATCAGTGGTAGTACCGTCCTGTCCAAGCGGTAGTACCGCTCTGTGCGTGGCTGGTTGGGGGGTAACAGTTGGATTGTTTCCCCCACTATATAAATGTGTCTTCTTCCCCATAGTTGACCTACCTCTTCCCCCAAAAGCTCCATTGTTGCTCCAAGCTTCATTTTCGCCCGATCTCTCTCCCTAGCCAATCAAACTTGTTGATTTGCTCGGGATTGGTTGAGAAGGCCCCGATCTACACTTCCACCAAGAGAAATTTGATTCCCCCTCTTATCCCTAGCGGATCTTGTTACTCTTGGGTGTTTGAGCACCCTAGACGGTTGAGGTTACCTCGAAGTCATACTCCATTGTGGTGAAGCTTCGTGGTGTTGTTCGGAGCCTTCAATTGTTGTGGAGATTGCCCCAACCTTGTTTGTAAAGGTTCGGTCGCCGCCTTCAAGGGCACCAATAGTGGAATCACGGCATCTCGCATTGTGTGAGGGCGTGAGGAGAATACGGTGGCCCTAGTGGCTTCTTGGGGAGCATTGTGCCTCCACACCGCTCTAACGGAGACGTACTTCCCCTTAAAAGGAAGGAACTTCGGTAACACATCCTCGTCTCCACCGGCTCCACTCTTGGTTATTTCGTGCCTTTACTTTTGCAAGCCTACTTGTGTTGTATCCCTTGCTTGCTTATGTGCTAGTTGTTATTGCATCATATAGGTTGCTCACATACTGGCATATCTAGACAACCTATTTTGTTGCAAATTTTAAATTGGTAAAGAAAAGCTTAAACATTGTTAGTTGCCTATTCACCCCCTCTAGTCAACCATATCGATCCTTTCAATTGGTATCAGAGCCTCGTCTCTTTATTAAGGACTTTGCCGTCCGAAGAGTATGGTTGACACCACAGACGATGCGGAGGAGCACTCCGGTGTGAATCCTATCTCATCTACGGCCGATGGGGGAACCTCAGTCTCTCGTGAGGAATTCAATGTGGCTCTAGACACATTGAAAGACTCCATGACGACCAAGGTTGAAAGCATGCTTGCTAAATTTCTTGAAGGGCTTAAACTGTCCACCTCGTCGATGAACGTGGGTGATCCCACTAACAAGGTGAAGGATGCTACCCCCAACAAGGGGGAAGCTAACAGTGAAAAGAGTCCTTCTTCTAGTGGTGGAAATGGCACCGGCATCTTTGCCCATGTGGAACCCCCAATTTATGGAGGACCGATTCCCTCTACTCATTTGAATCATGCCGGTCCTCCTCCTAAGTATGTGAAAAATGAAGATTTTGATTCTTGGGTTTATCATTTCAAGCGTCATTTAAAACATGTGAATACTAATCTTTGTAGAATCATTGAATAAGGTTTCTATCCTCATGACCCAAGCAACTTCACCCCTCAGGAAGCCGTGGATAATCAATTCAATGAGAGTGCTCTCTTCATCATCCAAGATGCAATCCTTCCCGAAGATCTCCCTCATCTTCGACCTCATGCCATGGCTAAAGACGCATGGCAATGTGTTGTGTCTCTCTATCAAGGAAGTGCTAGCATTCAACGCTCCAACTATGAAGTGGTGCAACATGAAGCAGATGAGTTTGCAATGAAAGAAGATGAAGAACCTCGTGAGCTCTTTCAAAGAGTGACCAAACTCGCGGTCTCACTCCGAGATCATGGAAGCAAGGACATGGATGGAAATTGGATCAAGCGCAAGTTCCTCAAGGACATGATGCCCTACAACAAGGCCATGTCCTCCGTCATCCGTCAAAGACCGGACTTCCACTCCATGACCTCAAGTGAAGTGTTGGATGAGTTCGTTGCAATGAGCATCTTGGACAAGACCGCCGACAATGCGGTGCTCCGTTCTCAAAGGGCAAAGAAGCCCAACCTTGCTTTGAAGGCCAAGGTTAATATGGAAGAAGAGGAAGAAGTGGAAGATGAGGAGAGCAACCCCGAAGACACCAAATATGATTATCATGAGCACATGGCCCTTGCTTCAAGACAATTTTGGAGCAAGAAGAATACACGACCCAACTTCAACAAGAACAACTCAAGTGGCGTCAAGGGCAAGCAACGAGTTAGAACTTGCTTCAACTGTGGCAATGTGAGCCATTTCGTTGCGGATTGTCCTTACGAGAAGCGGGAAGACAATGGTGGCAAGTTCATCCGAAAAGACAAAGCCAAGTCCTTCCCCAACAAGAACAACTTCGCCAAGAAGACTCCCACTCGTGGGTTGGTGGTTCAAGAAGAATACCAAGAGGATGACGATGATGATGAAAATGGAGAAGCGATGGCCATGGCGTCCGTTGCCATTGCTACTACTCCCCGGGTGTCTCTCTTTGATTCACCCAACGAGAACATCACCGCCAAGTGCCTCATGGCTAAAGCTTCAAACAAGGTAACCCCCAACATCAAAACCACCATCATTACTAATCCCTCCTTGGAGGATTGCATTGATGAACATGATGGGTCTAATGAGGAAGTGAATGAATTTGAGTCTTTTATGAGTAAGCTCAAGGGCAAGTCCAAGAAGCATTTTGTTGCTCTCTTGGAACAACTTGGTGAGGCCAATGACATGATCGAGGCTCACGAAGAAACCATCTCTAAGATGGAAGGTCATAGTCGTGACTATGCCGATGAGATATCGGATCTCTCTAATGCTCTTGAGGAAGAGCGTGTGCATCGTTTGACTTTTGAGGAGTCATAGAACAATGACCATGATAAGTTAAAGAAAGATCTTGATCATGCTCTTGTCGTGTCTCGTGTGCTAACTTCCAAGAAGGCTAAACTTGGGGTTGATCATGCTAGACTCAAAGAGGAGTTTGAGATACTTGACAAGGCCCACAAGGTCTTGAAGGGTGCTCACGCTAACCTCAAGGAGTCTCATGCTCAACTCCAAGTTAAGCTAACCAAGGAAAAGGCCACCTTCCCTCATATGGTATTAATTGATAATGCATGTGCTACTAACCCGTGTTGTGAGCATGTGCATCTTGTGGAGGAGAATGCCAAATTGAAGGATCAACTTGAGAAAGGCCTTGTGACATGCATTCAAGGTGAGAAGAACCTCAACGACCTTTTGAGCAATCAAAAGGAAGTTGTGGCCAAGGAAGGAATTGGGTTTGCACCCAAGTCCAAGAGCAAGAAGAAGAATGGCAAGACCAAACGTCCTCCTCCTCTCAAGCAAACTTTTGTGAAAGAGGGAGAGGGTGCTCCTAAGGAGAAGAAGGAAAAAGTGAAGGGAGTTGACGTCCAAAAGGGCAAAAGCATTTCCTCCAACAAAGCCGGCGACTTTAACCCGTCATATGTGTTGTGCCGTGCTAGTGATGGACATGTTTATGCTAAATTTGTTGGTTCTCCTTATGAGTACATTGAATGGTCTATTTGGGTTCCTAAGACCCTTGTTACTAACATAAAAGGACCCATTACTAAATGGGTACCTAAAACCAAGCATTGATCTCTTGTAGGTGTTTGCTTCTGGTGGGGGATCATGGTTGCTCGATAGTGGAGCAACAAATTATATGACCGGAAGCAAGGACTTGGTGGTGGACGTGCAAAAGATTCCATCTATGCCCACCAATGTCGAGTGGGGTGATGCCTCACATTCTAAGGTATTGGGTCTTGGCAAGGTTGTCATTTCTCATGATCTAACGATCGAGAAAGTCATGCTTGTTGAGTCCCTTGCATACAATTTGCTTTCCGTTCGTCAACTTGCACTCATGGGTTTTGCTACCTTCTTTGACATTGATACCGTGGCCCTCTTGTGGAGCAAGACTCTTAAAGTAGCCTTTGTTGGGCATGTCGAGAACGGTCTCTATGTGATTAACTTTTCGGAGCGACCCACTAAGACCGCGACATGCCTAATGGCTAAAGTTGACGTGGGATGGCTTTGGCATCGCCGTTTAGCCCACGTCAATATGAGATCTTTGCAAAGTCTTCTCAAGGGGGACCATGTCCGTGGACTAACAAATGTTAGTTTTGCCAAAGATCGTGCTTGCAGTGCTTGTATTGAAGGAAAGCTCCATGAGAAGGCTCACCCTCCCACGACCATCATCTACTCGAAGAGACCCTTGGAGCTCCTTCACATGGATCTCTTTGGGCCTCCATCTTTTGATAGTCTTGGAGGTAGAAAGTATTGCTTGGTGATTGTGGATGATTATTCAAGATACACTTGGGTATATTTCTTCAAGAGGAAGAGTGAGACTCAACAAACCGTCATCGACTTTGCAAATGAAGCTCAACGTCAACATAATGCAAAGATCTTGACAATCAGAAGTGACAACGGCACCGAGTTCAAGAACTACACCTTGGATGAGTTTCTTAGTGATGAGGGGATCAAGCATCAATATGCTGCTCCATATACCCCTCAACAAAATGGTGTTGTGGAGAGGAAGAACCGGACGTTGATGGATGCGGCAAGGACCATGATGGCGGAGTTCAAGTCTCCATACAACTTTTGGGCCGAAGCCATCAACACCGCATGTCATGCATCCAATCGGCTCTATCTCCGCAAAGGCTTGAACAAGACTCCTTATGAGATACTCACCGGCAACAAGCCCAATCTCAAGTACTTCCGGGTGTTCGGTTGTAAGTGTTTCATTCTCAAGAAAGGTGTTCGTTTGTCTAAATTTGAGGCTAGAGCTCATGAGGGCATATTTGTTGGTTATGCTACAAACTCTCATGCTTACCATGTTCTCAACAAGTCCACCGGACTCATTGAGGAGACGTGTAACGTGGAGTTTGACGAAAATAACGGCTCCCAAGTGGAGCAAAGTGGTACTTGTGATGTAGGTGATGAAATTCCTCCCCAAGCCATAAGAAGAATGGGTATTGATCATATTCTACCCATTGAGGAACCCCTTGTGGCCGAAGGAGAAGGACAATGCTCCACTCAAGTGGAGCCATCACCTCCCCAAGACCCACACGCTTCCGAAGAACAAAGTGAAGGCCCTCAACCTCGTGAACAAGACCAAGGTCAAGATCAACCTCAAGATGGTGGTGAACCTCTAAATGATGCCCAAGGTCAAGTTCTCTCGCTCGAGCAAGTTCAAGATCATGAGCAAGCTCAAGATCAAGAACAAGCTCAAGATGGCGCTCAAGATAATCAAGTTAACCCTCCTCCTTCCACATCCGAGGAGGAATTAGAGCGTCGTGCCGCGAAGATTGCTTCCAAGCTCACCACCAAAGGTCATCTCATGGAAAATGTGATTGGAAGCCTAAGAAAGGGGGTAAGCACTCGTAGACAATTAGAAAACTATTGTGAACATCACTCATTTGTCTCTTGTGTTGAACCCCAAAAGGTCTATGAGGCGCTTGAAGACTCGGATTGGCTCAATACTATGCATGAAGAACTCAACAACTTCGAGTACAACAAGGTGTGGAGATTGGTGCCAAGGCCATCGGGGAACCACAACATCATTGGGACCAAGTGGATTTTCAAGAACAAGCAAGATGCTCATGGAACATCATTCGCAACAAGGCAAGATTGGTAGCACAAGGCTACTCCCAAGTCGAGGGTATCGACTACGGTGAAACCTTTGCTCCCGTTGCTCGTCTTGAATCCATTCGTTTGTTGATTGCTTATGCTTCCATCACAACTTTAAGTTGCAACAAATGGATGTGAAAAGTGCTTTTCTTAATGGTCCTATTAATGAGTTGGTCTATGTCAAGCAACCCCCCGGGTTCGAGGATCCCTACTTCCCGGATCATGTGTATCAACTCGATAAGGCACTCTATGGCCTTAAACAAGCCCCACGTGCGTGGTATGACCACCTTACCGAGTTGTTACAAGATCGTGGATTTGAGGTGGGGCAAATCGATCCCACTCTTTTTACTAAGAAGGTCAAAGGGGAGTTGTTTGTATGCCAACTATATGTTGATGATATTATCTTTGGTTCCCCTAACAAAGCTTTCAATGAGGAATTTGCCGCTCTCATGACCTCCAAGTTCAAGATGTCTTCGATGGGAGAGTTGAAGTTCTTCCTTGGTTTTGATATCAAACAAAGAAGAGAAGGAACCTTCATCAACCAAGCCAAATACACTCAAGACATGCTAAAAAGATTCAAGCTAAGTGATGTCAAGACGGCTTCTACTCCAATGCCTACCAAGTGCCAACTTGACATTGATCCCAATGGTAAAGCGGTGGATCAAAAGGTATATCGCTCCATGATTGGCTCTTTGCTTTACCTTTGTGCATCTAGACCAGATATCATGTTGAGTGTGGGAATGTGTGCACGGTTTCAAGCCGCACCAAAGGAAACTCACTATGTGGCGGTCAAGCGAATCTTTCGATATTTGGCTCATACCCCAAACTTTGGCTTATGGTACCCAAGAGGGGCAAACTTCAAGCTTGAAGGATTTACGGATTCCGATTGGGCGGGAGACAAAGTGGATAGGAAGTCCACTTCCGGAGGGTGCCAGTTTCTTGGGTGCTCTTTGGTGAGTTGGTCTTCCAAGAAGCAAAGTTGTGTGTCTCTCTCATCCACCGAAGCGGAATATGTGGCGGCCGGTAGTTGTTGTGCACAACTCTTATGGATGAGGCAAACTTTAAAGGAATACGGTGTCATTTGTGACAAAGTGCCTCTTTGGTGTGATAACGAAAGTGCCATCAAGATTTCTCTCAACCCGGTGCAACACTTCAAGACGAAGCATATTGAGATTCGGTATCATTTCATCCGGGATCACATTAGGCGAGGGGAGATCGAGCTCAAGTATGTCAACACTCATGATAACCTTGCAGATATTTTCACGAAGCCCTTGGATGAAGCAAGATTTCGCGAGTTAAGGCATGAGCTAAATATCATTGATTCGAGCAATGCGACTTGAACCCTTGCACAACCCACCTCACTCAACTTGTTGTCTAGTTTAGATGTAAGCATGGACATAGGGGGAGTGTTGTTCTCTCAATTAACTCTCCCTCCCCCCATTATGCATAAAACGATCAACTCTTTCACATTAGCCATTTTTTATGGTACTTGTGCTTCAAAGACGAGTTTTGGTCATGGGCCCAAGGATAATTCTTCGCGGTGCCATACCAATTGACTCAAACATAGGTGGCTCCGGCCACCGCCCTCTCTTGAGAGAGGCCAGAGCTCCCTCTGCTTTCGTGTGGTTGTTTTGAAGAGGTGGGTGCTGGACCGTTGTTAGTGTGTTTGTGGCCGTGTTGGTCTTTCCTCCTTCTTGGCTGTGTTTTCTCGTTTATTTTTGAGCTTTGCCATATGTCTAGAGGCCTGTTGGTTGCTGAGCGGTACTACCGCTGGTGGTGCGCGGTACTACCGCTCTAAGCGGTACTACCGCCCACCAGCGCGGTACTACCGCTGCGAGGCGGGGGCAGGGGGTTATATCGGGGGCAGGGGGAGTTTTGTTCTCCCCCATACCCATTCGCTCGCCCCTCGCTCTGTTCGTCTCTCCAGCAACCGGCGCCGCGGGAGGGCTCCGGCGGATCTCCCTCTCCGGGGCGTTCCTCTCCATTTCCTTCGGTGGAGACGATCCCCACCTTGTCCTCTTGCCATGGATGCCAGTATTGCCCCCGTTCCCTCTCTCTTCTTGTCTAGATTTCCAATCTAGCATCTTAGGGGAAATAGTGGTTGCATCTCTAGACCTTTGGCCGAATCTAGGCTTGAGTAGGATGGAGAAGGCATCTAGGCAGTTTGGATTGGTGGTTGGTAGGAGTATTTTTGAATTTGGTAGGACGGTAGTGCCAGATTTGACCACGGCAGTAGGGAACTGTTGTTTCCCCTTCTCGAGCGGTACTACCGCTCTCTCTGGAGTGGTACTGCCGCTCACAGGTTGCGGTACTACCGCCCTCTACCAAGTTCCACCATACTCTTACCTCTCAGTGATCTTTTTGGTTGTGGTTTGTGGCTTATGCTCGTTCTTTCTAGTTGTTTGTGTATTCTTCTGTGTGGTTCCAGGGGATGAGCTTCCTGAGCATCAGGCTCGGCGTATCAACCCCGGTCGTTCCACGTCAAAGCGTTACCGCACAACTGAGTCTGCAGGAGGTTCCTCAAGTGCTCCACCTCCACCTCAACTCAAGAAGAAGTCTGCTGTCAAGCCGAAACAATCTGGCAAAACTGTGCCAGAAATGCAAGCCAAGGAGTTCTGGGCAAGGCGTCGCCGCAACCCCTATGAGGCAGACCAAGATCCCACTTTGGTCAACCGTCCATTCTAGAACAGGTTTCAGTTTGCCATCTTCTTTGATGTACTCAAAGCCAAGAAGAACCTCTTTGTTAACGTGCACTCCATCGACACCGACCATATGGAGAAGGATCCTGAATACTTTGGTGAAGCTCTTCAGATGTGCACTCAACTGAACATTCTTGGGGTCATGCAATTCAACAAAGATTATGATGCTGATATGGTGGCCCAATTCTATGCCACGGTTCATCTTCGGACTGATGAGGACAGGACACTGACTTGGATGACCAATGGCAAGTTGCTTTCAGTCAAGTAGAAGGCGTTCATGGAGTTGATTGGGGTGGAAGATCAAGGGCTTGCATCTCCTGTCGGCTTTCGCCCACACCGCAACACCACCGCCACTCACAAGCAATCTCTATGGCCCTACTGCACTTTGAAGATCAACCCTGAGATGAAGAAGGAAACGTATGAGCTGCCTGCCTTTCTGGACATTCTTCACCGTGTCTTCCGTGAGACTCTTTTCCCTCGCATCGGGAATCTGGATGTGGTTCATTCTTATCTCGTGGACATGCTTCTCTTCTGCCAGCGTGAGAAGGAACAAAACACCGGAGAGTCCCTGGATATCTCTAGTGTTATGTGGTCTGAGCTCTTATCTGCTATCTCCGAGCGCAAGTGCCCGATTTATGGTCCGTTCATCATGCTGCTTATTGAGAAGGCCTGGGATCGTGTCTATCCCAAGGTGATTCTAGAGACTGGAGAGTTGGTTTCTCACGACGTCAAGCGTCTGAGGAAGAAGGACAACTGGGGCACTCAGGTCCCTAAATCTGGAGGTCCTTCGTCTGCTACTGCCATGGAGACCGAGGAGGAGGCTGAGGCTTAGGATGATGATGATGACTATGTGCCTTCTGCGGCAGAGCCCTCTTGGGCAAAGAAGCTCAAGCTCAAGATGAAGAAGCTGTTCTGCATGGAGTCTCATAGTCAGTACATGACTCATGTGGCTGATAAGAAGGCCCGAGGTCGTCACAAGGAGGTCATGCGTCAGTTGGGTGCCACAGTTAACAGTGGATCTGAGGACCAGCTTACTGAGGAGGAGGAGTGGATTCAGCAGCACTGCCCATGGACCGATTCTGATGCCGAGCACTTCCCAACCGACGACGATGGCACAGACGATCCCGCTGAGATCTGATGTTTGAGTCCCGCTCTTGCTATCACCTGGAGCCATAGCAACACCCCCTCTCCTTTTTGGTGTCTCGATGCCAAAGGGGGAGAGAGTTTAGGGATTTGTGTTTTGTGTCTTTCGTCTTCTATTTTTGTGTTCTCTTGCAGTTTGCTTTGTTTGGTTTGTGTCAGTGAGACCTAAGTTCCAGACATATGGTGTGAGACATATGCTACCTTATCCTTCGAGTATCATTATCTATGCCACTATCTAGCTTATGAGTTGCATGCTTATCCTGTTATCTATGTTTCTCTCATATACCCTGCTTAGGTGGTTGGTCTATAAAATGTAGGGGGAGCGTTGATCCTAGGATGTGTGTCGTGCAGTCCAAAGCACTTATCTAGATAGCACACATCTAGGGGGAGCCCATCTACATTTTAGGGCGGTGGGGTTTTGCGCTTGTCCTATATCTTTCTTGTTTGAGCAAATCCCGTATTGTCTTCAATCCACCAAAAAGGGGGAGATTGTAAGGGCATATTTATCCCCAAGTGTTTTGGTGATTGATGACAATGCTTTTGCGGACTAATCGTGTGCGTTGAGTTCTTTCAGAGTTTCATCCTTTGGCACGAGACGATTACCTCCCCTCGGTGTTTTATTCAAGATGGTGTAGCTCCTTCGTTTCTCTGTTGGTGGACTAGTTCCATAGGAGTCACCGTACTATCAAGAGGGGATCCGCTTTGGTAAGGCTAGGGTGGAATCAACACGTACACATCCTTATCACACCCGATGCTTCTTTCCGCTTCATTGGAGCTTCCTTTCCTATCTGTGCCTGCCCTGCCCTGTCCCAGCGGTAGTACCGCGGTCCTCAGCGGTAGTACCGCCGAAGCACGTCAAGCGGTAGTACCGCTCCCCGAGCGGTAGTACCGCTTGCGGTCTTCGGCCGTAGTACTGCAGTGGTTCCGGGCTACTAGCGCCTCGACTCGAGACCGCTGTTTTTCGTGTCGGGTTTTACGGTACTAGTAGTGGCAGTAGTGGCGGTAGTACCGCTCCAAGCGGTAGTTCCGCCAATACTTCCGCGGTAGTACCGCTCTGGGGCCAGGACCCTGCATCCCTCGTCAGCGCGGCAGTACCGCTGGGAGGCAGCGGTAGTACCGCTTATCAGCGGTAGTACCATCCCGCCCAAGCGGTAGTACCGCTATGTGCGTGGCTGGTTGGGAGGGGGGTAACGGTTGGATTGTTTCCCCCACTATATAAAGGTGTCTTCTTCCCCATAGTTGACCTACCTCTTCCCCCAAAAGCTCCATTGTTGCTCCAAGCTCCATTTTCGCCCGATCTCTCTCCCTAGCCAATCAAACTTGTTGATTTGCTCGGGATTGGTTGAGAAGGCCCCGATCTACACTTCCACCAAGAGAAATTTGATTCCCCCTCTTATCCCTAGTAGATCTTGTTACTCTTGGGTGTTTGAGCACCCTAGACGGTTGAGGTCACCTCGAAGCCATACTCCATTGTGGTGAAGCTTCGTGGTGTTGTTGGGAGCCTCCAATTGTTGTGGAGATTGCCCCAACCTTGTTTGTAAAGGTTCGGTCGCGGCCTTCAAGGGCACCAATAGTGGAATCATGGCATCTCGCATTGTGTCAGGGCGTGAGGAGAATACGGTGGCCCTAGTGGCTTCTTGGGGAGCATTGTGCGTCCACACCGCTCTAACGGAGACGTACTTCCCCTTAAAAGGAAGGAACTTCAGTAACACATCCTCGTCTCCACCGGCTCCACTCTTGGTTATTTCGTGCCTTTACTTTTGCAAGCCTACTTGTGTTGTATCCCTTGCTTGCTTATGTGCTAGTTGTTATTGCATCATATAGGTTGCTCACATAGTTGCATATCTAGACAACCTATTTTGTTGCAAAGTTTAAATTGGTAAAGAAAAGCTTAAAAATTGTTAGTTGCCTATTCACCCCCCCTCTAGTCAACCATATCGATCCTTTCACCATTCATTTAACAACATTAGATTTTCTCCCCCGTTTGGCATTCCTACCAGGAGGCAAGGTAGGGCTACCACTGCTTTGCACATGATTTTTCTTTCCTTTTTGACTCCTAGTTACATGTCTAGATATGGTAATATTAACCTTTCTCTCCTTTTTTTCCTAGACCGAACTATAGTAAAAGGTTCTTCATCCACCTCATTTTACTCACTCCATTTCATGTCCAAGGGGGTTTGATCTCCTTTTCCATTAGTCAACAACAGGGTATTACTATTATCATTCTTACTAACTTCCTTGTCATCCCAGAAATCCCTATTTCTGGTTCTTTCCAGTTCTCTTAAAATGTCTATATTAGAAAAATCAGAATCTGGAATATCAACACCCATCTTAATTGCTCTAAGAATAAGAACTGGATCTGATAAAGCATCAAAGGAGTTATGTTTCAAATTGTTACCTTCCATGTTCCTCTTATTTGCCGCAGCCGCAGCTTTGTCCTCCACACGCTCCAGCTTACTCTGCACATTCCTCAAACTGAAGCGCAAGTTCTCCTTAGTGACTAAAGGGGGGTGGGGATCACCTCAACATTCACTTCAGGAGATTCCACCCTGTACTCATTGACCACTTTCAGCGCTGAGTCATGTTGCCCCACCACCTCCACAACCTGTGGCAAGGATTTAACCACATCAGAATAGGATTTCACTGTCTCTTTATACCCAGGGTTATTTTTCATCAGGGTCTGTTGGGAAGGAGTACTTACTTTCTCTCTCACTCCCTGCTCATGCTCATACTTCATTGTTTCAATAAGAAGCGAAGTGTGGAGAGAGTCATCAGATTCTACACTCTCTTGTGATTCTCGGATCGGATCAGGCACTTCTCGTTGGGGAATGGGGGGAGATTTCCCTCCAAGCCCAGTCGAAGTGCTGCCCATCTGGGTTCCAGGATTCACCACTTGTTTAGTGTTTTCATGTTTCCCTCCATCATCGCTAGGAGGCACCCTTATCTCATTCTGCTCATGATTAGGGTCCCTGATCAGCACCTGTTCCACCTCATAAGTGAAATCACAGAAATGCCCTCCCAGAACTGATTCTGCGATCCCAGGTATCGCGTCAACATTTCTGCATCCTAGCTTCACACGAACATAAGCAGGGCGATGCAAGGTTGCAGTATCAATTTCCAGTGGGATCCCCACCAGCGAGGCCACAAAAGCTACATTTTTTTCACTTCTCTTATCCAGTGGGATATTGATCACCCTCACCCATGCAACTTCCATGATTCCTTTTGATCCCACAGCTGAAGACCACTGAGTGGCATGTATAACAGCCCCACTCATTTTTAAAGTAACCTTCCCCACATAACAGATTTGAGCAACAGCTCGAGGATTAGGGAATCGAACCACAAAAACCCCAAGACCAACGGCATGGGCTGAACAGCCACATCCTGTAGCAAGGTAGTCAGATAAACCCAACTCCATCTGCCTCGTCGATGTCTCCCCCTCAACAATGTTAATAACAATATTATTGGATCTCTCCTTAAGCTGACTAGTTGTGCAACAATCATGGATGTAATAGAAACCATGCCCCTTGGACTGAAATGCACACATCGGGGCAATACACTCCCAAGGAGTGAATGTCCTGCAGACAGAAGCCAGATGCCCTAACTTGTTACACCGCTCACGGAAAACTTGAGGACATCTAGCAGGAGGATGTTCATTCGATTTGCATATGGGGCAGGAGATAGGGTTCTTGGCAGGGGGCACCTGGGTGATGTTCTGCTTGCCATGCGGGCGGCGTATCGGAGACGAGGTCTGGCCGCTCCCTGTGTCCCCCGACGCCACCGTCGAACGCTGCTTCTCCACCCAGATTCCTCCATCTTGATGTTCCTGGCGCCTGGTGGTCGCAGCCGCATCCCAGCGCGCGGTGTCCGCCGTAGCAGAGTTGGGGTTGGACGAGGCAGAGATGGTGCGGTCGCCGTCGCCGTCGCCGTCGCTCCGTTTCCAGGAGTACTTGCTCTTGTCGCCGCCACGGCCGTTGCCGCGACCCGCGACCCATGTCGCGCCCCGCACGGGCCGCATCCGCGCCTTGACGTCGTTCCCCCTGGAATCCACGCCCCGGGTCGGTCATCATGGATGGCGAGGCATCTACCTCCGCAAAGGATCGAGGATCTCCGCCAACCTTGCCTCTCCACCAGCCCCACTCTCTAGATCTCGATCTAGGGTTTTTTCCCGCCGTCCAGAAGTGGGCGAGGGCATAATCTAGGTCAAGCAGCGGGCGAGATGGGGATTTTATACCCTCACCGCGCGGCCGTGGCCGAGGATGGATGTCTGGATGCGCACCCACATGTCGCGCATCCGCCATGGATGTGTGGGGGCGGGAGGTCGTGTCCGTGTCGCACCGCATCCGGGTCTCCATGCACCGCCCCTCGTTGTTCCCGTGTACCGCGCCTCGGCGTCTCGAACCCTCCGCCGTCTCTCCCGCCGACGAGCCCGTCGCCGGCAGACGATCTCGAACCTTCGCGAAGTAGCAGGGAAACAAGATCATGTCTCCAATATCAATGGACTCGCTCTCGTGGAGATATCGTGCGTCTACGGTGATGCTGCGCTCGTCCGAGGCGCAACGCCCCTTGTCGGAGGACGACCTCCCCGTCGGCGAATCGGAGGGCGCCCGTCATCAGGTCGGCGGCGAAGGAGACTCGCCATCGCACGTCACGCTCGTGACACGCCATCACAGGATGGGAGTTGGCGGCCAAGGGATCCATCTCCGCTGCCTTTTTCTTCCACTAGCATGGTCGAGTTGCCTCATAAGCTAGCTTGTGCTCGCGGTTAGACAAGCTGACCAGTGTTATGGTTAGGTTAGAGCGAAGAGATGGCTCACAGACTTGCTAGACTAGACCAGCGCAACCACTTGACAACATGTCAACAAGCTACTGTCCTTAAAACTAATTGTGCATGGATTTGGGTATGAAATCATATCACTACTACAGAAAAGGCCCTATTAATACTCTCATCCGCTACAGCTTGGAAAGGCCCATTTAATGCCTGCGCAAAAAATTGAGGGCATTCTTCTAAAATATTACTCCCTCTAACTAGATATATAGGGTTTAATTCGTATTTTGAGATTTAGTTTGATTGTCAACAAGATCAATATTATATGAGATATATATGTTTGAGTTTTTGTTTGATTGTCAACAAAATTGATAATTATAGGAGATATATGGTATCAGAAGTATACCGTTGAATTCATATTTGATAGGAGTTTCCAATTGTATAATTTATAACAAACATCTCATATAGTACTGATCTTGTTAATGGTCAAACTAAATTTCAAAATACAAATTAAGCCCTATATATCTGGATGGAGGGAGTAGGAAAAGTGGAAAAGGTGATTAGTGTCGGAAAGGTGTCGGACAACTATACTCGAAAAGAGGCTATCCCCCCTGCTCCCGCGGGGCGCGCATGTCTTGGGGGATCTAGATCCGCCGGTGGAGAGCAGCTCCCTCCCCCGCCCCCCTTCTCCTCGCCGCTGCCGGAGGGCGTCCGCCGGGCGAAGCCCGTGCGGCTCTGGCAGCGGCGGGGCCTCTCACCTCCCTCCCCTGTCCGGGATCCCGGCGGCGCAGGTCAGCCGCCCGTGGGAGAGCTGTATCCAGCGAGCTCTCCGGCGGCGGGGGCGCGTGGATTCTGAAGCAGTTGTGCTGGGAGGCGGTGGTGCGGCTCCGCAGAGGTGGTGGTGGGGGCCAGGTCCGGCGAGGTCGATCTGGTCCCCTCGGGGTTGCGGGTGTCACTGGTGGCGGCGGCCACGGTCGGAGAGGGTGCTACTCCCACGTCTGGGGGTGGCGCTAGCGCTGCAGTGCGCTGGTCTTGGCCGCGCTGGGCAGCGAGGCGGTGGCGGCCATGGATCTTCATCTGAAGTTGGAGGCTTTCACCGGCAGCTTGTCCTCCTCAACCGACCAAGATGTGGGCGTCCTCCTGGCGTCCTGATCGGTGGCGGGGCGCTGGGTGTGGGCTCTGGGTCGGGGGAAACCCTTGGCCGGGGATGCCGGGCACGATGTTGGCGACGCCCGTGGCGCCGTTGTCCCTCTGGTGGGCAACATCGAGACTTACGCCATGCCCTCCGCCTCCTGGTCTCGGGCGAAAGCATGCAATCTCTGGTTTGGGGCAACGATGGCGCGTCAGCGTCATGTACTTCTTGAAGGCGCCGTCTTGGATGATCAGCGGTCTGGGATTTGGCGTGGTGTTGGTCTGCTTCTTCAGTAGGGTTCATGCTCGACAGCTGCGGTGGGCTTCTGGGTCTTGGCCAGAGACGGTGGCGATGTATGGGTTTCTTTCAGAGGTGAGGTCGCTAGGGCGGTCGCTCTCTCCTCGGCAACTGGTTCGCCGGTCCAAGCGTGCTCGGGGGTGAGCTGCTTTGCTTGTTGATGGGTCGACGTCCTTCGATCCAGGACGAGAGGGCGGGGATGCCCTCTTCAGTGGTAGATTCGGATGGTGAACCGGGTGGCCCTGGGAGGCGACGAAGCATGGCTCTCCTCCTGCGTCGATTAGCTCCCTTGTCGCGGGCGTGTGCATGTCATGATCTGTAACCGTTATGGGCTCCGAAGTCCTTTTGGGTTCTTTGGAGCTCGTTAGCTGTTCCGTAGTGTTTTGTATCTTTGTCGATTGTATTTTCCGTTTCTTGTTGTCCTGTTGGCTGTAAGGTGTGATTGTTGCTTTATATATAATGCGGGGTAAAAGCCTTTTTCGAAAAAAAGGTGTCGGACTGTCCGACCTTAAATGCTTCCTGATATCCTTGGCTATAATGATGTGCTTGTTAGATGAATATATGTTGGGTCCTGAAGAGTAAGGATTTGTAGTATCGGAAGAATCCTCCTTCAATATTTGAGAACCAAGGTATCAAATCCTTGGAGTTCCCTTACGAGCCAATGACCAGCCATGCACAACTAAGAAACTTCTCATGGTCCCCAACTTGGATTAGTGAAGTTGTGAATCCCACTAGCTTTGCTAGTTACAAGAATTAATGTAGTGAGTGGTTGGAAATGATTTTTGTTTGCAAATGAATTATAATTCATAATACGATAGAACTGAAAGAAAGTTATCGAAGTTGTATATATGAGGAATAAATTACTTGAATCCATAATATCACCAATGGCATCTCTCCAAAAGCAGGATAGGTGTGGTGGAAAAATTATAGTTGCGTATTTATTAAATTGCAGTGTTTATGAGTAATCATAAATTTCATGATTCCATATAGGCATTAGGTCCTTATGTCTATAAATCGTTATCCAACTACATCTACAAGTTAATACTCCACTCGAAGACCGTTATCCAACATACTTCTCAAAGTAGAGAAGATGGATCACAATCATGTACGTCAACAAACACCTTGAGAATCACATCAGATGGGTCACAATCATGTAGGGAAACTCATGTCATCTTTGTATTGAGAAACAAGGTAGAGAAGATGCCACATAGTTACTGTTATGGACCCATAGTCCAAGTAGGACTAGGCAAACATGATCATTGGAGCATCAAGGTTGATGAAGATGGCTCGACAACAATTTCTCCGTCCGGCAGAGTATCGGAAAAGGACTGTAGACTGGATTGCCTCGGAATGCGTCCAAGCGGTAGTGCAAAAATTCTCAATAAATAGGTATAGAATTTTTTGGGATATATATAAGAGCTATACTTGAAATGGCAATCCATAAAAAAACACCAATACTAAGATCGGTTGAAACAAAATGATATCCCAAAGGGATAACTAAAAAACTTAGGGGAGCTCCTACTGGACGCTCGTTGCGTCCAACAGGGCGCCGACGCACAGGGGGGCGACGCGAGCACGTCGCCGCGGTGCGCCCATTGGAGTGCCCTGCAAATACAAGGTGGCAATTTGCAAAAAATAGCAGGGCATGATGGCTGGGAATCGAAGACAGCACTGCCGACTTGCACTCGCATGCTACTAGCCACTAGGATGGACGAGCTCAATTGACCAAACCTCAGAGGAAACCTACAAGAACTAAAGAAAGTATAGGACTGTTTGAAAAACATCCTTTACGATTTTCCAAATAGCAAAAACAAAACATGAATGTTTTATCAAACGCGAACATTACTAGTTTTTTTTTTACAAATTTTGAGAAAACTCAAACATTTTTCAACACACAAAACGAATTTTGGAGACGTGGACATATTTTTTAGAACGGAAACATTTTTTAAACTACCCAAAAAACTTAACAGGAACAATTTTTCAAATTTCTAAACAGAATTTGGAAACACAAACAACTTTTGAATTTCCCAAACATTTTTTGAATTTGTGACATTTCTTTAAAGCACAAACATTTTCTGAATCTTGAGAAACAAATTTTGAAACGGAGAACAAATTTGGAAGCATGGACAGTTTTTTTATGCACAAACATTTTTTGAATCTTCAGAACAAATTTAGAAATGGAGAACAAATTTGAAAGCGCGAACAATATTTAAAGCACGAACATTTTTTGAGTCTTGAGAACAAATTTTGAAAACTCCCGAACAAATTTGAAAGTGCAAACAATTTTTTAAAGCACGGACATTTTTTGAATCTCGAGGACAAATTTTGAAATAGAGAACAATTTCGAAAAATCCCAAACGAATTTGGAAGCGTGAACAATTTATGAAAACGTGAAGATTTTATGAAATCCGGTATATTTTCTGCATTTCGAAAGTTTTGAACTTTTTTGTGTAACGGGAACAAATTTTGAATTGGAGAACATTTTTTCGAAAACCGAAAATTTATGAAAATACGATCAAAATTTGAATATTTTGAATTTATTTTGAAAAAAAGAGAAGAAAAAGAAGAGGAAAAAAAATAAAACAAACAAAAAGATGAGGAACATTTTTCGAAATTGTGAACACTATTACAGAAATATGAACAAAGTTTGATAAAAAGAACATTTTTGAAAAGCATAAAAAGAAAAAGGAAAAAATATTAAAAAATAAGAAAAAGGTGAAAAAAGAAAGAACATAATAAGACTGTGAAGAAAAACCAGAAAGAACCAGTAGAAGGAATAAAAGTTTTTTGGAATTACCATAAACTGGTGTTAAGTTTGTCGTCGCTTTTAGCTTCTTTAAATTTAGCATTGTTTTTCTTACACGTCCAGGAGCTAGGCGCGATGGCTACCGCGGCGTGTGCATAGACAAGAGGTCGTCGGTTTGATCCCTAGAGCGATCATTTTTGCGGTTTTTTAATATCGCGAAGCGAAACCACTCAAATGAAAACCACTCAAATGGGCCGGCCCAGGATGAGCAGCGCCCTGTGCGAAGCGGCGACTACTTGCCGCAGTTAGCAGCAAATAGGGAATTCCTATACATAGAGCCGGGGGGTCGAAATGCTGTATAGGCAAGAGCTCGTGGACTACACGACCAGATGACACGACAAGATTCCAGGCCGCGTGGCCCACCCACATGGAGTGGCGGTCGAGGCAAGAACATGGGGGAGCAACTAATTAACGAGCGCTCCTTCGGGAGCCTCGCAACGATCAGCGTCACTTGGCGCTCTCAGCTATTCGCCACATGTCGCGCTCTCGCCGCTCCCTTCGGATTTTGTTTTTTTTTTATTTTTCCGCACGAGTTTTCGGCTTTTTAAACGGTTTTTTTGACGTTTTGGTTTTCAACCAGTCTTTCCTAGCTTTTCGACCAAATTTTTTTTTCGAAAAAAATATTTTTTTGCGCAAAAAACACATTTTTTCCGCGCAAGTCATGGTTTTGTTTTCGCGAGAGGCACGGCCGTGCCTCTTGGAAACGAAAAAAACGTGTTTTCTATTTTTTTCCTTTCGCGAGAGGCACGGTTTTGCTTCCGCGAGAGGCATGGTTGTGCTTTCGCGAGAGTCACGGCCGTGCCTCCTCGGAAACGGAAAAAAACACGTTTTCTGTTTTTTTCTTCCGCGAGAGGCACGGTTTTGCTTCCGCGAGAGGCACGGTTGTGCTTTCGAAAGAGGCACAGGCGTGCCTCTTTCGGAAAGGGAAAAAATGCGTTCTGTTTTTTTTCTTTCACGAGAGGCACGGTTTTGCTTCCGCGAGAGGCACGGTTGTGCTTTCGCGAGAGGCACGGGTGTGCCTCTTTCGAAAAGGGAAAAACGTGTTTCTGTTTTTTTTTCTTTCACGAGAGGCACGGTTTTGCTTCCGCGAGAGGCATGGTCATGATTTCGTCAGAGGCACGGGCGTGCCTCTTTCGGAAAGGGAAAAAAACCCGTGTTCCCGGTTTGGTTTTTTCGTTGGTTTTTTTGTCCGATTTTTTCGTGAAAAAAAGTTTGTCAAAAACTATCACATGGCATCTAATTTTGAAGATCTCGACGCGGGGAATCCAACGGCGAAAGCGGTTCAGGATTTGGACGCATGGTTTAAGAGATAAAACATTTTGAATAAATGGATCTACAAAAAAAAGGAAAACACCCAGGTTGCGACAAGTGGCGCACATGCAGCGCGCCACTTGTCGCAAGTGGGAAAGTTGAAGTGATCTCCGCAAGAAGTACTCCTTAATTAGTGATTTCGAGCCCACGCGGTCAAATGACGCAGAAGAGGCCAGGCCATATCGTCGACCTGTGTGGGACACCCTGGGCCTCCCCTAGCAGCTCTATGGCCCCTTGTGACCTTGTGGTATTGTATCTTCGTGACATATTGGAGTGAAAATTGGATATGCAAGATCTCATGCTTAGGGATGTCACACCAAGTGTTCTGCATGACTTCACTTCAGATAATAATGGCTATTAACTAGGCCATCAAAAACTTCTTTGAAATAATATTTTGTTGTTTATTTCAAGTGTTTATTTTAATACTTTTATTGGGTGTTTTTTAATTTAATTCATAGGAATCTATAGATATCCTTTTCCAATCCTATATCCCAAACTATTCCCAATGATCATGCCATGTGGGTACCCCTAATTTTTTTTATACAAATTTAGTTTGGCCAACAAAAACTAAAATCATTCTCTCTTGAAAGCCCCAAGATAGAGGTTTGGATTGTAAGTATTTATTTTTCCAAGACACAAATTCATAAAAAATCATTTTTGAGGTCTACTATATATAAGACAACTATTTTCTCCAAAACTATTAGTTTAAAAGTTATTTAATTATTTATTTCAAATTAATTTTGTAATGGCTAGAAATGGAATATGAATAGAAATAAATACTTATATTATTTTAAAATCCCGAAATTTTATTCGAGCCTCTTTTGATCATTTTGGCCACAGGATATACTTTTTACCACATGATCATGTGGGTCATCTTTCTCAAAACAACATAAAATCCCTTCTACCAGTTTCTAGGTTTTGAATTTTTGCAACATTCAAACTTCTCTGGAAATTCCCAGAAATTTCCCATATCCTCTCCTTTTTATCCTCCTTATCTCTATTACTGAGCTGAGCTTAGTGTAGCTTGGGTAAAAAAAATGCAATAAACAACTTCTAAAATAAACTTGGGTTCACTGTTTAACCATCTACATTGCTGCAAATTGCACCAACCTTTTACCAGAGTTCCACCTACTCATCCTCTTCACTCCAGCATCAAGTTCTTGGCCTAGCTCTATGATTGTAGGGGTAAAAATACCAAATTCACTTCTGGACAACAATGGCATAGCCCTCTACCCCTCCAAGAGCATTGTTTAAACCACCCAAGGACCAAGTAGACATGCTCCCCTACCCTCTCCCCTCTCATGCCAGTCTTTTAACTAAACGGGCTACTTTTGGGTCGTGCCATGTGTCACCGCTTCATAGGCGCACATCATCCATGGGATGGGGACACTTGTTCGAACGAAGAGCTGATGTGTGGCTATGTTAGCGAATGAAAAGTTGACACATGGAGGACCGTCAATGGTCAACTTCATTAACAGGTATTGGATCCGGAATCCGTACCCCGCAGCTTAACGATGACCCGTTACGATGGCTGCCACGTGTCGGCTACCCTTGACGAAACACTTCCATGACGTGACATTTTCTGTCATGGAAATGCACACTTCCATGATAAAAAAGGTGATTATTGTCGTGGAACAACCCTACGAGAATACATGTATGACTACCTTGATTCTATCATAAAACAAGACCTACTATGACAAACGCATATCTTCATGGATGTGTGTTTATTTAGTATTTTAGTGTGTGTTCATCTACCTTTGGCTGATACATACACATCCAACCCTAAAAATAGCATGTTTTTATGTTATTTTCATCTATGAGTAATAAGGAAGACCAAAGCTACCCAATTTCTACTACTGCTGAATAGTTTGCCCTGGATAGGCAGGTTCTTTTTTCTAATTTTGAGCCTTCACTACAAATAATTTATATTCTACAACTCAGGTATGTATAATTTTGTCATCTAATTTTTATCCTTACATGATTTTACCAAAAAAGACTTTTGCCCCACTTTATAGATAAAGCCAACCGCCCAAGCCAAACATCCAACAAGGTTCACACACACACACACACAAGTTCCACAAACACACATAGTAGCACACGAGGTTAATGCTGAGGGCACAACTCAACAAGCCCTGAAATCCAAAACACAAACACACACACAGAACCCGAACATCATGCCTAATCCGGCTCCGGAGGAGGGGGCGGCAGCGGGGGCGCCACGCGGAAGGCCATCAAGCGAAGGTCGGCGAGGAGGGTGTTGATGGCGTCCTGGTCCTAGGGCCGGCTAAGCGGCCGCCAAAGCTGCAGGTAACCACACATTCCATGACAGTCGCACGTCGAAGAGGCACTTTCTAAATAACAAGCTTGTTGTGGATGGTCCAAAGCATCCAGGCGAGGACCACAACACACAACCATCTAATATGGCGGTGGCGGGGGGCAGAGGCGTGGATCTCGCGAAAGCAAGACCACATGACTTGGGCCGTGTAGCAGGAGAAGAATATGTGATTATCCTCCAGCGTGCCACATAGGGGGCACATCCCGTCTCCTGGTCCATTACGCTTGAGGACCTCAACCCCAGAGGGAAGGCGTCCCCGGATCCACTACCACAGGAAGATCCTGATCTTCAGAGGGAGGTGAATGTCCAGATGAGGCTAAAGGGCTCAGGGGCCGATGAAGGAGCGATGGCCGAGTATAAGGACTTAGTAGAGAAGTGGCCGGTGGACTCCAGTCGCCAAGAGATGGATTCAGGAACACCCTTGACGTCCATTGGTAGAAGGGCGATGTCCTGGAGGAGGGAGTCCCAAGCGGCCACCTCGAGGGGACCGAAGGGGCGCCAGAAAGCGAGACGCCCTAAGTCAATAAGGGTCGTCTCGACAGAGACCTGAGGGTCAACCGCTATGGAGAATAGATCCAGGAATCGAGCGGCCAAGGGGGAGTCCCCCACCCAACGATCGAAGCAGAACAGGGTCGAGGACCCGGAGCCAACCGAAATGGACGTGCCGATGCGGAGCACGGGAAGTAGCTAAATCACCACCTACCAGAACTGGGAGCCACCAAAACGCTGGCAGAAAGCTAGAGGTTGGCCCCAAAGGTACTTATTTCGGATGATGGTTAACCAGAGGTCCCCCTCCCCATTGGCGATGCAACAGATCCATCAGGTCAGGAGAGCAATGTGCATGCTCCGAGAAGAAAAGATCCCAAGACCTCCCTGGTCCTTGGGTTTGCAAATGTCGGGCCAGCTCACCATGTGATATTTCCGCTTCTCACCCTCGACTACCAGAAAAACCTGGACTGGTATTTGGCGATGTCCTAATGGAGAGTCTCATGAAGGCTATAGAAGCTCATGAGGAACTAGAGGAGACTGGATAGCGAGGAGTTGATGAGGATCACACTGGCCGCCTTCGAGAGCCATCTTCCCTTCCACGGCTCCACCCGGTGCTGCATCCGAGTCACCGCTGGGCGGAGGTCAGCCACGGTGAGTCGTGAGTCACTAATGGGTATCCCCAAATAAGAAGTGGGGAAAGTACCCAGCTGGCAGTTCAGCCGGTCGGCTATGGCTTGGGCTTCCTCAGGGGAGTAGCCCAAAATTATCACTTCGCTCTTATCAAAGTTGATTGTGAGCCCGGACATCTGTTGGAAGCATAGGAGGAGGAACTTCAGATTGGCGATGTCGGACGCGGAGCCCTCCACCATAACTATGGTATCGTCTGCATATTGTAGGAGGGAGACCCCTCCCCCTCCTACCAGGTGAGGGACTACGCCACAGATATGGCCAGCAGATTTGGCCTTATCCAGGATGACGGCATGTTGAACAGGACCGGGAAGAACGGGTCGCCCTGGCGAACTCCACAGAGCATGGGGAAGTATGGCCCAATCTCTCCGTTAATGTTAACCGTGGTCCGACCATAGGTGACGAGCTGCGTGAGTCTGGTCACCCACCGATTATCAAAGCCCTTACGGAGCAAGATTTCCCGAAGGAAGGGCCAGTGAACCGTGTCATAGGCTTTATGGAAGTCGAGCTTCAGGAAGAGGACCCGTTGGTGCTTGGACCGGACTTCGTGGAAGACTAACACCCCATCCAGAATAAACTACCCTTGGATGAAGGCAGATTGTTTGGGGTGGGTAACGATGTCGTCTAGAAGGGTCACCCTATTGGCGTACCCCTTGGCCAAGATCCGGAATATCACATTGATCACATTGATAGGCCGAAACTGGCGGATGTCAGAGGCACCTGGAACTTTGGGGATGAGAGTGATGACCCCATAGTTTAGGCGCCCAAGGTCCATAGCACCCTAGTAGAATTCATCAAAGAGGGCCATGACTTCCGGTTTGATGGTCTGCCAGAATGTTTTAAAAAACGTCACTGGCAACCCATCAGGACCCGCGGCAGAGGAGGGGTTCATTCCCTTAATGGCCAAGAGGACCTCGTCCTCGGAGAAAGGTGCCACCAGGGCGGCATTTTCCGCGTCAGAAACTAACTGGGTAGCCGACCAAGTGTCGAGGGCTAGTCCAGCCCCACCTCTAGGGGTGGGGGGAAATAAGGCTTTATAAAAGCCATCAACATGGTCTCGGATGTCCAAGGGACGGACGAGAGGGGTATCCCCATCCCATAAATAATGGATGGAGTTCCGACGCCTCCGCCCATTGGCAATCACTTGGAAGTATGCCGTATTGGTGTCCCCACAGAGCACCCACCGTTGGGTGCCACGCAGCCTCCAGTATGCTTCTTCATCCATGTAGATGGTCGTGAGTTGATCCTCGAGATCATATCTCAGCATCCACTCGTCCGGGGAAATCCCGGATGTGATTGCACGGGCGTCAAGGGCTTGGATGGCGGTCAAGAGGGCTTTCTTGCGCTCGTGGAGGTTCCGGCCAAGGTTCACGCCCCACCCCTTCCTAAATTGGCGGGCGAGCTTGGCACAAAACTGCCACGAGTCAACGGCGGACATGGAGCGATGGGGAGATGATTGCGCGAAGATCCATCTAGCCGCGACCTCCTCGATGAATCCCGCCTGGTTGAGCCAGAAGAGGTCAAACCGAAAACGCGGCGGGGTGGGAGGGCGCTCGTCGGAGGTGGAGATGAGGAGAGGGATGTAGTCAGACATGATCCGGGTAATCGCCCGAAGCGAGGCCAGGGGCACCTAGGCTCCCACTCTGGGGAAAGTAGGATGCGATCAAGGACCGATCGCGTCGGATCCGCTTGATGGTTGGTCCAGGTAAACCTGGCACCCGTCCTATCTAGTTCGCGGAGGCCAAGCTTTGTGATGCAGTCATTAAACATCTGCATCCGGGGAAGGTTGATTCGGTTCTTGTTCTTCTCATCAGGGGAGTGGATGAGGTTAAAGTCTCCTCCCACTACTACAGGGAGGAGGGAAGCGGAGACCTTCTGCTGAAGCTCGGTAAGGAAAGCCGGGGAACAATGGTGATCCGTCGGGCCATAGACAATCACAACCTCCCATTTGAAGTTGAGAGCTCGTTCAAAGATCTCCATACTAACGAAGAATTCGCCCCGGTCCATGCCGCCCACCTCAAAGGTGGCATCCTTCACGCCTAAAAGGATGCCACCTGAGTTCCCGATGGTCCCACTAGAAGGGAGCCAGTGCCAAGCGAATAGGTGGGGGCTAAGGCCGTCAAGCTCGGGGAGGGAAAACTCGGTATGCATGGTTTCCATGATTTTTAAGACTGTTTCATAAGACACTTTGTTTTTTTTGGTTACTAGTTCCACACAATTAGCACATACCTCATGCTATAGTGTGGTTTTGTTTCTTGAGTGCAATGAGCCGTCTAGCTATACGAACACATGTTAGAACATTGAGGTGAACTGACCCAACATGAAAGGCTTGCAAAGATGTTGAGTTCTCATTTTGCATTAGTAGGTATCATAAAATGCGTATGTTATGCCCTTAGATCTTATATTGGTGTATGTACATGAGATATGTAGTATCTTAGTGCATGCCAAATGCTAATCTATCACTAGTTGAAAACAGGGCTTTCGTCCAGGCCTGGCCAGCCCATTAGTCCTGGTTCAGTCACGAACCGGGACCCATGGGGGCATAGGTCCCGGTTCGTGAGCCCAGGGGGCCGGCCAGGCCTCGGGGGGCATTGGTCCCAGTTCATCTGATCCCTTTGGTCCCGGTTCTAGACATGATCTGGGACCAATGGGCCTCGCTCCTGGCCCACAACCATTGGTCCCGGTTCGTGGCTGGAACCAGGACCAAAGGAGGGCTTTTAGTCCCGGTTCTAGCCACAAACCGGGACCGATGAGGTGCCTATATATACCCCCTTGCCCGCAGGCAGAGCACTCCACTGCTCTGTTTTTTCTCGCCGGCGAGGGGAGAGCTTTGTGGTGCTCTATCTCACCTCCTATGCACATGAGGTGTTCGATGAAATGCCCGAGCCACACTACTTAAGCTTTCTCCTCTCCAAACTCGACCTCCAAGCTCCATTTTCCTCAAGATTGTCTAGGTTTAGCCATCCGTCATGTCCCGTCCCCGTCTTCACCGCCGTCAATCGCCCGCGCCGATACCACCGTGGTGAGCCTCTTGTTCTTATCTTCTTTCTAAAAGAAAAAAATTCTTACTTGTATGATTTAGATAGATACTTGTATAATTTTCTTACTTTTATTATTGTTTATTATTATATAGTGCAATGGTTTTGGTATCCGCCCCCGTAGGCCCTCGTCCTGTCTATGATTCGGATGTGGTATATATATATTATATTTTATAACTATTTGGTTCATTCATTGTTTATGACAATTATGCCGACCAACATGACATAGATATTTTTATCTAGGAGGTATGTGAACTGGAAATTCCAACTGACCCTATTGTCGAGAGGTTAAATTTAGTTGAAGAAGAAAACAATTACTTGAAGGAAAAATTAAAAAAATTGAGGAGAAGATGATATTGGAGTTGCATGTTGCGGATGTCGTAGATGATCACAAGATCAGGATGGATGCAATGCGCTTGAAGATTAGAAAGATTAGAAAATATGCCATTCATACCGAGGCTTGGTATCATTATGCCGTTGGATCAATTATTACCTTGGTTGCGATTATGATCATATATGGTGTTGCATTGAACATAGTTTCAATGTACGGTTTAATTAGATGCTCTGGAGAACTATGTATGTACTTTGGTTTTAATGTGATGATGAACTTCTATTATTTTGGTCACTTATCTATTCATGATGTTCTGTAATGGTTTTTGACATACTCAATTATATATAATGCACGCAGATGAACCGACAATGGATGTACGGTGATAGACGCACCTCCGAGTACATTAAGGGCGTGCATAATTTTCTTGAAGTGGCTGAGGCGAACAAGCAGAATGGTTTTATGTGTTGTCCATGCTCTATATATGGGAATACGAAGTCTTATTCCGACCAGAAAATCCTTCACAGCCACCTGCTTTATAATGGTTTCATGACACACTATAATGTTTGGACGAAGCACGGAGAAAGAGGGGTTATGATGGAAGACAGCAAAGAAGAAGAGGATGATGACAACTATGTGCCCCCTGAATACGATGATGCTGCAACGGGGGAAGCTGAAGATCAAGAGGAACCAGACAATGTGCCCGATGATGATCTTCGCCAGGTCATTGTTGATGCAAAGAGACAGTGCAAAAGTCAAAAGGAGAAACTGAAGTTCGATCGCATGTTAGAGGATCACAAAAAAGGGTTGTACCCCAATTGCGAAGATGGCAAGACAAAGCTTGGCACCGTACTAGAATTGCTGCAGTGGAAGGCAGAGAACAGTGTGCCTGACAAAGGATTTGAGAAGCTACTGAAAATATTGAAGAAGAAGCTTCCAAAGGATAACAAATTGCCCGACAATACGTACACAACAAAGAAGGTTGTATGCCCTCTAGGATTGGAGGTGCAAAAGATACATGCATGCCCTAACCACTACATCCTCTACCATGGTGCGTACGAGGATTTGAGTGCATGCCCAGTATGCGGTGCATTGCGGTATAAGATCAGACGAGATGACCTTGGTGATGTTGGCGACGAGCGCCCCAGGAAAAGGGTTCCTCCCAAGGTGATGTGGTATGCTCCTATAATACCACAGTTGAAACGTCCGTTCAGAAACAAAGAGCATGCCAAGTTGATGCGATGGCACAGAGAGAACCATAAGAAAGACGGGAAGTTGAGAGCACCCGCTGACGGGTCGCAGTGGAGAAAAATCAAGAGAAAGTACTGGAAGGAGTTTGCAGGTGACGCAAGAAACGTATGGTTTAGTTTAAGTGCAGATGGCATTAATCCTTTTGGGGAGCAGAGCAACAATCACAACACCTGGCCCGTGACTCTATGTATCTATAACCTTCCTCCTTGGCTATGCATGAAGCGGAAGTTCATTATGATGCCAGTTCTCATCCAAGGCCCTAAGCAACCCGGCAACGACATTGATGTGTGCCTAAGACCATTAGATGAAGAACTTTTACAGTTGTGAAATGGAAGAGGTGTACGTGTGTGGGATGAGCACATACAGGAGGAATTTGACCTGCATGCGTTGCTGTTTGTAACCATCAATGATTGGCCTACTCTCAATAACCTTTCAGGAAAAACAAACAAGGGATACCAACACGCATGCAGGCACTGTTTAGATGACACCGAAAGTATATACCTGGACAAATGCTGGAAGAATGTGTACCTGGGGCATCGTCGATTTCTTTCGATCAACCATCAATGTCAAAAGAAAGGCAAGCATTTCAAAGGCGAGGCAGATCACCGGAAGAAGCCCGCCATGCGTACCGCTGATCACGTACTTGCTATAGTCAATGATTTACAGGTAATCTTTGGAAAGGGTCCCGACGGACTATCTGTTTCGAATGACAATGAGGGACCCGCACCCATGTGGAAGAAGAAATCTATATTTTGGGACCTACCCTACTAGAAAGACCTAGAGGCCCACTCTTCAGTCGACGTGATGCACGTGACGAAGAACCTTTGCGTGAACCTGCTAGACTTCTTGGGCGTGTATGGGAAGACAAAAGATACACCGGAGGCATGGGAGGACCTGGAACGTCGGCACGTAAAAGACGGCATGCCTCCAAAGAAGTATGAAGGTCCTGCTAGCTACGCTCTTACCAAAGAAGAGAAAGAAATCTTCTTTGAATGCCTGCTCAGTATCCCGTCTGGCTTCTCGTCGAATATAAAGGGAATAATAAATATCCAAGAGAAAAAGTTCCAGAACCTAAAGTCTCATGACTGCCACGTGATTATGACGCAACTGCTTCCGGTTGCATTGAGGGGGCTTCTACCGGAAAATGTTCGATTAGCCATTATGAAGCTATGTGCATTCCTCAATGCAATCTCTCAGAAGGTGATCAATCCACAAATCCTACCAAGGTTAAGGAGTGATGTTGCACAATGTCTTGTTAGTTTCGAGCTGGTGTTCCCACCATCCTTCTTCAATATCATGACTTACGTCCTAGTTCATCTAGTCGACGAGATTGTCGTTTTGGGCCCCATATTTCTACACAATATGTTCCCCTTTGAGAGGTTCATGGGTGAAAGAACATGCGGTACCCCCATGTATGGTTTTGGTAATTGATGACAATCTCTATGGACTAACGGTTGCCTTAAGTTATATTTGAAGGATTTGTCCATAGGATTATCTTGAAGTCCATGTGTTGGTTTCAAGGAGTTTATGAGATGGCCAAAGTGCTTTTTAAGGAATTATCCAAAGATTGGTCATGTGAGAGTTGAGCTTATTGCAAGCATATCTTGAAGAAGAAGATTGTGTGAACATTCAAGTTTACCTTCAAGACATCATCCTAATGAAGAGAGTTGGAAAGATTCAAGGTTGATCTAGACTAAGTACAGAGAGTGATTCAAGTTGATCAACACACAAAGCGCACAAGTTGTACCGAGAGGGACCAAGTGTTCCCATGGTATGGTAAGCATTGTCCATTACGCTTTGTGTACTAACCCATGGTCTACGTGAGAGTTCTTGTGGGGTTAGGTATGTTTCCATGGTCCACTAGTGGTGATCGTCATCAAGTTTGCAGTGTGCAAGTTCAAGTGGAGCAACACGAAGAGTGGCTCACCCATAATGGAGTATGGGGGAGCAATCAAGCTTGAATCTTGCCATCCATTGTGGTGTCAATGGAATTGTGAAGATGTTCCGAAGAGTCTCTCACCCATAGTGGACTATGGGGGAGCAATCATCTAGTCTTCATCGAGCCAATACAATCAAGAAAGGTGGTCCAACTTGAGGGAGTCAAGATCGTCATCATCTAGCTCAAGTGGACCATGTGCAAGGAAAATGTTTGCCCTTGATAGGTTTTCTATTTTACCGGTCTCGTGGTGGTAGTTGGGAGACCGGGTTATAGGATCGTTTGCCGTACTATCAAGGGGGGCTCTCAAGTTGGTAGCTTGATCGTATCGTTAGTAGAGAGCTCAAACCATTGCATCCTTGCATCATGTTTCTTGGTTCTTGTTTGGTTCTCTTTGTGAGTCTTAGAGCTTATGATCATCTTGATGACAAGCTTGAGTTCATCGAAAACAGAGTTCGCATGCGTCTTATATGATGTTTTCGGTGTTGGAGGTTTTACCGGTCTTATCCAAGGAAGGGTTCTCACCATTTTATTATGGGCCTTTTCTCATTTGCTTCTTATTGATATTTCTATCAAGACTGTGTTAGCCCATGTCGTTAGCTTTCCAACAAACTTGGTTTCGTCGAATTCGGAGCTCGTATGCGAAAGTTGTGGCTGTTTTGATATTCCCTGTTTGACATAGAGAGGTTGTACCGCCCCATAGAGAGGTTGTACCGGTTGACCGGTACAACCGGTGTTTGGAGCGGTTGTACCGCTCCAGAATTGGTCCGGAGGTTGTACCGGCCATGTACCGCTCTACCACCGGACTAGTTTCTGTTGTGGTGCGGTTGTTGGGCGGTTGTGGGCCGGTTGTACCGTTTATTGCCTGTTACCGGTTGTACCGGTGCTCATAGCAGTTGTACCGCTCCTATGTTATTCTGCACATAACGGGCAGATTCGTGGGGACCTATTTAAGGGGGTCTTCTTCCCCAACGGTTCTCTATCTCTTGAGCTCGTTTTTGCCCCCATTGTTGACCTTCTTTGAGCTTGCTAATTCTCAATCCCTCCATGGATTTTTGCTAGTTTTTGAGCGAAAAGAGAGAGGAGATCTAGATCCACACTTCCACCAATCACTTTCTCCTCTATGTGAGGGGAACCCCTTGGATCTAGATCTTGGAGTTCTTTGTGTTCTCCTTCGTGTTCTTCCTCTCACTTTCCTTTCTAGCATTAGTTGCTTTGGTGGGATTTGAGAGAGAAGGACTTGGGCACTCCGTGTGCCCTTGCCATTGCATTTGTGCATCGGTTTGAGTTCTCCACGGTGATACGTGGAAGTTTCAAGTTGAGAAGCTTATTACTCTTGGGTGCTTCGTACCCTTGAGCTTGTTCCTCTTGGGTGCTTGGGCGCCCTAGACGGTTGGTGGTGTTCGGAGCTCAATCATTGTGGTGTATAGCTCCGGGCAAGCGTCGACGTCTCCAATTAGGTTGTGGAGATCACCCCGAGCAATTTGACGGGTACCGGTGACCGCCCCCAAGGGTTGCCAAAGTGTACGGGTTCGGTGACCGCCCCCAAGGGTCTCCATTTGTACGGGTTTGGTGACCGCCCTCAAGGGTCCCTTAGTGGAATCACGGCATCTTGCATTGTGCGAGGGCGTGAGGAGATTACGGTGGCCCTAGTGGCTTCTTGGGGAGCATTGTGCCTCCACACTGCTCCAAACGGAGATTAGCAGCCACAAGGGTGTGAACTTCGGGATACATCGTCGTCTCCGCATGCCTCGGTTATCTCTTTCCCGAGCCCTTTACTTATGCACTTTACTTTGTGATAGCCATATTGTTCTTTGTCATATATCTTGTTATCACATAGTTGCTTATCTTGCTTAGCTTAAGTTGTTGGTGCACATAGGTGATCCTAGTTGTTTTAGGTTTTGTGCTTGACAAATTAACCGCTAGGTTTATTCCGCATTTGTTCAAGCCTTAACCGTTATTATTTTAAAGCGCCTATTCACCCCCCTCTAGGCGACATCCTCGATCTTTCAATTGGTATCAGAGCCTCGTCTCTCCTTTTAGGGCTTAACCGCCTAGAGAGTAAGGATGTCTACTAGGGGTTTAGGATTCTCTGACACTCTTAGTTTCGATGGCACAAATTTTGATGTTTGGGTAATTCGCATGCTTAGTCTCTTTAGGGTCATAGACCCAAATTTAGAGCGAATTGTAGATATGGGTTTTTCTCCTCCAAAGGATCCCCAAAGATTATCTTTAGAGGATGAGAAAAACTCTTATCTCAATGCTCAAGCTTCTAATGTGCTTTTCGATGATTTGAGCAATGTAGTTATATTTCAACTCATGCCGTTCCGGGATGCTCATGAGTTGTGGACAAAGCTTCAAGATAAATATGGTGTGTCCAAGTTTTGTAAGGATGATTGTTCTCCCTCCACCTCCGGCAGCGTTGTATTCTCAACTTCTTGTACTTCACCTACATGTGGTTTGCCACAAGGTAATGACATGGTGAGTAGTGGTGTTCATTGCAATGATGATAATGGGCTTATTGTTGATAATCCTTCATCACTTTCTTATTGCAATGCTTCATCTTTGGACTTTAACACTTCTAGCACTCCAAATGTTTCACATGCTTGTGTTGATAGTCCTTGCATATCATGTAGAAATTTCTTGACTAAATCTCATGATGATATTCTTGCTATGTCTTGTTGCCATGATAAAAATGCATCTATTTCCTCGAATTGTTGTGCTAACAATGTAGAGGAAACTGAACACTCCATGGAACAAGATGTGGTGTTTGATGGTGCCTCAAGGGATCCTACATCATCATCTATTGCTTTTTGCCTTATGGCTAAGGCGTCAAAGGTATCTCCTACTTTGTACCCCAATATGTCTCTTGATGATGATGTTGATGCTAATGATGATGAGGATAATGATGAATAGAATGATAATGTTTCCTCCTTAAAAACTAAGGGGGAAATGATTTTTAAAGCTCTTCATAAAAATAAAATTGCTCGTTCCAACTTCATGGAAATAATGTCCATTACCATTGTTGGCAAGAAATACATTGAGGAGTTGGAATCTTATCTAGAGGAGCAGGAGGCCACCATTGAGAAAATGGAAGCTCATGGGCGTGATTACGCAAATGAGATCGCGGAGCTATCTCAAGCTCTTGAACATGAACAAACCACCTCCGAATCTCTTGAGGAGACTTTTGCTCTAGAATTATCTAGAGTGAGGGAATCTCATGATAGAGCTCTTGAGGTGGACAATGATTTCAAAACTAAAAATGCTAAGCTTGAAGTTTCTCATGCTAGACTCCTTGAGGATTTTGAGCACCTCGAAAATGGCTCAAGGGTCATCAAGGGTGAGCTCATCAAACTCACCGAGTCTCATTCCCAACTTGAAGCTTCTTATTTAAAAGAGCTTGCCAAGTTGTCCTCTCCTATTGTTGTAAATGATGATGCTTGTGCTACTAAGCCTATTACTTGTGAAGCATCCATTTTGACGGAGAATGTTGAGCTACAGGCTCAACTTGAGGTGCTATCTAGCAATTATGGGAAATTGGAAGAAAGCCATGAAAAGCTTTCAAGCTCTCATTATGATCTTCTAGTATCCCATAATGTGCTAAAGGTAGCTCATGAGGCCATGATTGCTAAGGTAACATCTAGTGAGCCTCATGTGGATACTAGCACTACTTCTAGTCAAAATACTATATTGCCATGTGCTAGTCCTTGTAATTCATCTACTCACAATGTTGGTACATCTTGTGATGAATTGCTTTCCTTGCCTTGTTGCTCTAACGATGAAGCTTATACTTCCTCTAGTACTTGTGTTGAGACTAACCATGTAGAGGAAATCAAAGAGCTCAAGGCCCAAGTCACTTCTTTGAAGAAAGACTTGGAAAAGATTCATCAAGGGAAATCCACACTCAGCAATATCTTGAGTGTGCAAAAATCCTCAAATGACAAAGGTGGACTTGGATTCAACTCCAATAAGAAGAATAAGTCCAAGATGAACAAAAGGAAGGGCCAAGAACAAGTCAAGAATTCGGCCAAGATTGTTTGCTTCAAGTGCAAAGTAGAAGGGCATCATGTTAGATCTTGCCCATTGAAGAAGAAGGCCATTAGTGTCAAGCAACAAGGGAAGAGGGCACAAGTTCAATCTCATGCTCAACCTCAAGTTGAAGAAAGGCCTCTTCCCAAGAAGACTCAAGTTAATGCTTCTCTTGTTGAGAAATCAAGTGAGAAGAAAGTGAAGAGTAGACGTTGCTACTTATGTCGTGAGAAAGGCCACGTCGCTTCTTCATGCACTAGTGGTAACTTATCCAACCCAATTATTATTGATGATATCTATTCTCTTGGGAAGGATAAGGTTGGCAATGTGTTTGCCAAGTTTGTTGGTACTCAAAGTGGTGTCAAGAAAAGAACCATTTGGGTAGCCAAACCTATTGTGACTAACCTCTTAGGACCCAACTTGGTTGGGGACCAACAAGCTCAAACTTGATCAATAGGTGTTGTTGGAGGTCATTGGAGACTTGGCTACATTATGAAGAATTAAGGGGACTTCATCATTCTTTTTGTCTCAAGCCAAGTCAATTGGGTTGTCAAGTTTCTATCTTATATCCAATGTGCCTCCTTGCGGTAACTTGTACTTAAATTGTTTACACTGAAAGTTACTTGCCCCTTTGCATGTTTTGGTTTTGTTCCTTGCATGTGTTTTTTATATGTTGTGCTTCCAACTTGCTTATCTTGAGAAATCAAGTATGTGTGTGTTGGTTTGCACATCATGTACGTGTGCGCCAAGCCTTTTTTGCTTCTTGTTTGTATCCTAGTTGGCTCATGTGAGAGATTAATGGAACATCCCATTTTGGGGGAGTGATGTGCTTTGTGCACCTCACAATTCTATAAATGTGTGTACATGAGGAATACCATCTAGTATTGATATTACAAGATTATCTAGTCGCTAGGTGGTACATCTCTCATGAGAAATTCAAATTCTAAAAATTCCATTGATTATCTCGTGTTGGATCCTCTTATTGCCTCTTGTTAAGTTCTTATTGGTATCACATTATGGGGGAGTAATATGCTATGTGCATATTACAAGCCTAGAAAATGTGTACATTTGAGATATTGTCTCCTAGAATTGATATTGTAAATTATATTGTTCCTAGGTGACATGTTAGCTCTACAAGTGGCAATTTGCTTGTGTTTGTTGTAAAGATGATGTTGGATATCCTTGTTATCTACCACCGGGAATTATTTCCAAATACTTCTTGTCTTTTGACAATTGGTAGTCACTTATGTGTGGTAGAATTTATTGATCATCTTTACATTGGCTTTTGTTTTTATTTGCCTTTTCTCTTGCCAAGAATTGTGTCAACTCCCGTTGTCTTCCATACCACTTGTGGATCGTGTTAATTTCTTGTTCTTGTCTAGTGTTTTCTAGATATAGTGAAAGTGGTGATCCCACCTTGTACATTTTGTATTCAAAAGCAAATTCTCTATAGTGCACAACTCGTGGGGGAGCTATCCTATTTTATTTAGAACACTCTTCTTGTGATCCTTATCAAGTGTGTTTTGGTGGAAGGCATGTGTTTTGGTGGAAGTCAAGACATTTTCTTTTGGTACCTTGTGCCATCATGAAACTTTGTTGAGAGCTTGGTTTGTTTGGAACCATCCTCTCTTTGGGAGTTTGACATCTTTAATTTAGTGTGTATCAATGGATATCTCATTCCTTGTTGTATCTTTAATGATACTTTCCAAGTGATGATTTCTCCATTTGGTATCCTTTTCACTTGGCATTTCTTTGTATTTTGGTATCGGTTCTTGAAAGTCTTGAGCATGCATTTTAACTTCATGTAGTTCCTTTGGCATGTTTTCTTTATTTGACCCAATATATAGGGGAAACTCCACCAAGTCTCAAATTGGATGAGATGTGCATGAGATTCATTTTCATATCTATATGCACACATCTATGTGGAGTTTGTCCTATGTATTGTTGGTTCTCTAACTCTTTGGTCCCAATGAGTTTGGGTACCATTTTGTTTGTGTTGTTGTTCTAGGAACAATTGGAGATGCATTGGATATTCGGCTCATTCAAAAGGAAGGTGTTTTCACCATGTGCTTATTGGAGTCAAGCTAGGATGATCTACTTTCTACCTTCAATTGGTATCTACTACATCCTTCCAATGCTATCTCGGTAACAAGTATCATCATCTACTACATGCACACATTATTGCATCAATCGTGTGTAGATTGTATCATGGCATGTTATTCTTTCTTTCTTGTGATACTTGTTTCCTTTGTCTAAGCATCTCAACGATGATCTCATGTTGCTAGTTGTGATGTCTTTAATGGTTGTGTGGTAGGAATTCATTTATATACAATAAGACCATATGTAGCCATGTGCTATGCTTCCAAGCAAATATCTTATTGGTATATGCCTGACTTCCTTTTGGATATCTTGTTCCTTCGTGTTGTAACTATTTCGGGTGTACATCCTCCTTTGTAGATATATATCATAATGATTTCGTCTACCTAGAACCTTATACACTTTAGAGAAATTACATCTCTAGATATCCTTTCTTTCACGTCCACCTTGTCTTTCTTATGTTATTTCTATGGTGGCTTTGTGAAAGATTTTGCCTTGAGTGCGTGTCTTATCTCGTTGCATCTTGATGCACTCTCTTGTGGTGAAGATTATTTTCCTCATGCTTGTCTGTATGAGGCTTTTGCCATCTTAATTGGTATCCCTCGTCTTGATGAGGCTTTCATCGTCTATCTTCACCACGGGTTGTCACAAGCATAGGTTCTATTTTGTGTATTAGTAAGCTTGTGAACCCATTTGCCAGTTGTGTGTGGGAATGATAGGCCTTGCACCGTGTGCCTCATTCTTTCAAGACTATGTTGATGCTTAATGCTCATCCTAATTTTAGTATTCTCAAGTGCTTCGCCATGACTCACACACATCATTTTGGTTGAGCTATTCTTAAGTTGCCTCTTTTACATGTTGCTCAACCATGTGCTTGTTGCAAGCGCTAGGCTTTGTTTCCTATATGCTCACTTGCACTAGATATGACTTTCTGTTGATTTTAGGGGAGCTATGATCCTATTTTGTGCACTTTGTATTCAAATACAAAAATTCTTATGTGTGCACAAATCATGGGGAGCTTCTCTAGTTTCTTTAGAACACTCCTTTGCGCTTATCATAATATCTTTATTCTTGTGGCATGTAGGATCATTGGTCTAGTTGGCTCAATTGATATCCGTTGATTGCTTGCTTCAATTGGTATCTTTTGATTGCTCGATTTCTTGTTTCTCTCTTTGTTATGTCCTTGTGCCATATCTTTCTGTTGCAATCTTTGGGCCTCAATATAGTTTGTCTTCCTCCAACTATTGACAGTTGGATATGTGTATTGCATTCCACTCTTTTGTTGAGAAATACACAATTTATGGAGGACCACAATTTATATTGTCCTTCTAAGCTTTTCACCCATTTTGGCAATCGATGCCAATGGGGGAGGAGTCTCAGAGAGTTTTGTGGAGAAGTCTTTTGAGTTTTCTCCTTGCTTTGGTTTTGGTTCCTAAGCTTTTGCATCATTGGTTGTTGCATTGCATGGTGATGCATAATTCCTTGTATAAACTCTCTTGAAAGTGATTGTCATCAATTACCAAAATTGGGGAGATTGAAAGAACATGCGGTGCCCCCATGTATGGTTTTGGTAATTGATGACAATCTCTATGGACTAACGGTTGCCTTGAGTTATATTTGAAGGATTTGTCCATAGGATTATCTTGAACTCCATGTGTTGGTTTCAAGGAGTTTATGAGATGGCTAAAGTGCTTTTCAAGGAATTATCCAAAGATTGTTCATGTGAGAGTTGAGCTTATTGCAAGCATATCTTGAAGAAGAAGATTGTATGAACATTCAAGTTTACCTTCAAGACATCATCCTAATGAAGAGAGTTGGAAAGATTCAAGGTTGATCTAGACTAAGTACAGAGAGTGATTCAAGTTGATCAACACACAAAGCACACAAGTTGTACCAAGAGGGACCAAGTGTTCCCATGCTATGGTAAGCATTGTCCATTACGCTTTATGTACTAACCCATGGTCTACGTGAGAATTCTTTGTGGGGTTAGGTATGTTTCCATGGTATTGCGTCAAGAGGAAGATCCCATACAACCCATGGAGTATGACATCAAGTGGTGATCGTCATCAAGTTTGCAGTGTGCAAGTTCAAGTGGAGCAACACGAAGAGTGGGTCACCCATAATGGAGTGTGGGGGAGCAATAAAGCTTGAATATTGCCATCCATTGTGGTGTTAATGGACTTGTGAAGATGTGCCGAAGAGTCGCTCACCCATAGTGGACTATGGGGGAGCAATCATCTAGTCTTCATCGAGCCAACGCAATCAAGAAAGGTGGTCCAACTTGAGGGAGTCAAGATTGTCATCATCTAGCTCAAGTGGACCATGTGCAAGGCAAAGGTTTGCCCTTGATAGGTTTTCTATTTTACCGGTCTCGTGGTGGTAGTTGGGCGACCGGGTTATAGGATCGTTTGCCATATTATCAAGGGGGGCTCTCAAGTTGGTAGCTTGATCGTAACGTTAGTAGAGAGCTCAAACCATTACATCATTGCATCATGTTTCTTGGTTCTTGTTTGGTTCTCTTTGTGAGTCATAGAGCTTATGTTCATCTTGATGACAAGCTTGATTTCATCGAAAACGGAGTTCGCATGCGTCTTATATGATGTTTTCGGTGTTGGAGGTTTTACCGGTCTTATCCAAGGAAGGGTTCTCACCATTTTCTTACGGGCCTTTTCTCATTTGCTTCTTATTGATATTTCTATCAAGATTGTGTTAGCCCATGTCGTTAGCTTTCCAACAAACTTGATTTCGTTGAATTCGGAGCTCGTATGCGAAAGTTGTGGCTGTTTTGATATTGCCTGTTTTACATAGAGAGGTTGTACCGGTTGACCGGTATACAACTGGTGTTTGGAGCGGTTGTACCGCTACAGAATTGGTCCGGAGGTTGTACCGGCCATGTACCGCTCTACCACCGGACTAGTTTCTGTTGTGGTGTGGTTGTTGGGCGGTTGTGGGCCGGTTGTACCGCTTATTGCCTGTTACCGGTTGTACCGGTGCTCATAGCGGTTGTACCGCTCCTATGTTATTCTGCACATAATGGGTAGATTCGTGGGGACCTATTTAAGGGGGTCTTCTTCCCCAATGGTTCTCTATCTCTTGAGCTCGTTTTTGCCCCCATTGTTGACCTTCTTTGAGCTTGCTAACTCTCAATCCCTCCGTGGATTCTTGCTAGTTTTTGAGGGAAAAGAGAGAGGAGATCTAGATCCACACTTCCACCAATCACTTTCTCCTCTATGTGAGGGGAATCCATTGGATCTAGATCTTGGAGTTCTTTGTGTTCTCCTTCTTGTTCTTCCTCTCACTTTCCTCCCTAGCATTAGATGCTTTGGTGGGATTTGAGAGAGAAGGACTTGGGCACTCCGTGTGCCCTTGTCATTGCATTTGTGCATCAGTTTGAGTTCTCCACGGTGATACGTGGAAGTTTCAAGTTGAGAAGCTTATTACTCTTGGGTGCTTCGTACCCTTGAGCTTGTTCCTCTTGGGTGCTTGGGCGCCCTAGCACTAAAAAAAAGACATATCCGTGACATTTTGGTCCGAACGAATTTTTTTCCTGTCATACATATGACACTTCTATGACAATAATTGTGACAAAACCCGGTATCATCATAGATGTGGTGGGCTCCTACTTCTATGACAAAAAATCATGACAGAAAATGGGCTTTTCGTCCTGGGCGGGCCGGAGACGCAGCTGCATGACATTCTTTGGGCCATCCATGACGGAAAAAACCGTGGTAGAAGCGAGGGGGAGGAAAATTTCGGGGAGTTGCCGGTTACGGTGGGAGAGCGATGCGCGTTTCTCTCGTACAAGTATGCGCATGTATGCAAGGCGTTGGCTCTAACTGAACCCGAGCGAGGCGTTGGGCTCTAACTGAACCCGAGGGATTGCACTGCAGGCTACACGTTACTGAACCCGGGCGATCGATCGATGGCTGTTAACTGAACCCGATGGAGCGATTCCTTCGCTACTGCTGCTAACTGAAGCCGGTCGATTG